>NW_022983540.1:931503-942390 GCF_010093885.1 Aplosporella prunicola CBS 121167
GAGGCTAGCTGGAGACGTATTTGCGCTTGGTAGTTTTGGGTGTCTAGTCGGGGTCGAGGCCGAGGCTGGTGTTTATGTCGGCGGCGTTTCACGTGGCTGCGGAGGAGAGAGCGTAGCCGAGGAACAGTGACGGCGCTCGAGAGAGAGAGTCTGAGGGAGTGGCGGCGAGGGTGCCTTGGTGCGACCAAGCCTCGATATAGGCGTTGGGTGGCGTTGCAGCGAGAGGGGCGGATATGGTTGATTATTTGTTTATCGCACAAGCACAAGCAGGACCGCTAGGCGGTGAAGGCGGGTAGGCGGGGGTTCGTAGATCCCGAATCGTCAACCGCTAGGCAGCGTGCTCCCCACAAATCGTGCGCATCGTAACCCAACGCATCGCCTACTCTCGGCCAGAGAACGTCCAAACAAGCTTATATAATAATCTTCCAGGAAGACGAACCTAGAGATCGGGGGTTCGGGGTGTGTCTAAGAAGCACTATTGCTACGCAGTTTGGGAGATGACGTAATACGACCGGTGCATCTTCAAACCGCGACTCAACACCACGCAATGTGGTAAGCAGAGGGCGTGGATGCGACTATGTGGCGAGAGCACGGACGGGGAGGCGATGCGGGGGCGGGTACGCGGCAGATCGCTGGCGCTAGCAAGGGCGCCCGGGAGATTGCCAGTGTATAAATAAAAAAATCGAATTTCTTGGCATACAAAAGACTCTGTGGCTGACCTGGTGCGCTCTGAGTTCTAATCTACAAGGCTAAGGGTTCAAATCCCGGCTTTGGTGGGAGTTTCTTCCTTTGAGGTTAGGCGAGGGTTCCCAGAATTGAGGGGCCCGTCTGCTGACATAATCGCAGCGCCGGGTAAGAGGGCTGTCCGGCAAAGACCTATCGATGATGGGTGTAATGGTGCGTAATGCTCTAGTCCACGTGAGTTTCTAATATCTGTGGGGTGTTGACCTTGTGACTGTCGGCTTGTGGCACTGGGGATTAAATATTAGAAACTTCGTGGGCTAGAGCTGCCTGCCTTCTTAAGAAGGCAGGCTTCTGCGCTTTAGTTTTTTTACCCGTTGCGTACACGCACGCTTTCACGCCTTTTTACTTCTGTCTTCGTCTGCGCTACAACCTGCGTTGTTATTAGAAACACTATACTGTAACCTTACCAAGGTACTATTTTCGCTTTCGCTTCAGTTTCCTACAGCTTAGCGAACATACACCTGAGCGATTAATTATAAAATTTATTAACCTTCTATCACATTCATAACTTGCATCTTCCCTTCGTAGTATCGGATCATAGCAATGGACATTAATAAGGCGGCCACCTAGTTTATAGAGGATGCAACACCCGGCATGTCGATTATAGAGATCTCACGTCACTTTGAGGTTCCCTGACAGTTGCTAAAGCGACGCCTTCGCGGGGTGCTTGCACGAGACCCACCTAACAGGAAGCTCTCGGATGAATAGGAACAACACCTCTACCTCTACAATAGATTAGACAACATGAGTTTGAGTGCAGGACCCGGCTTGGTAGTCAGCGCTACCAACTCGATTCTTGTAGCTAGTCATCCCGGTCCTTTCCTTCCACTAACATTTAGTGAAGTCTAATTACTACGCTTCATAGAGTGATATTCAGAATCCCGAAAGCGACGATGATAGCTAATTAAATATTAACCAAGCTAACTTTCCGCTAGATGAACTGCGCGAATGGTACCCCAACCCATAATACCTTATTGCAAGCTATGGGGTTAACCTTCTAATGGTATCTACAACTTTAATAGAACCGGCTTCTGCATTGGTATTACCAAGGATCAGGAAGTTATTATAAGAGAGCTGACTGCTACACTATATTTATATATTCGTTCACGTGCTGTATTCATTACTTCTCAAAGAAGGCGCGATATCCAGCAAATAGATACTAAGTTAATTATATAACGGCGAGAAGAAAGCTAGAGCACGACCCTCGTTAAGCAAAGACTCTAACACAGTACCTTTGTCCGGGCCGCTATATATGGTCCCCATTACCTCCCGATTCTTACCATAAAGAGCTAAACCAACTTTATCATCACTTTTGCCAACATGACCCGGAAAGTGAAGAGCTAATACAGCTTCTTCGTCAGTGGGTAAAAGCCAATTATTAATACAAATCTGATAGAGCCGAGGAAACCCCTGTTTCAATGTAGAAAGCATAATTTTCCAGGCATCTTTATGAGGTAGATGAAGGCCACTGAGAACGATACTACGTAAGCTTAATTCAAACAAAAGAATGAAGCTGCGAAGATCATCAAAATCAGATAAAGCGATACGAGAAAGGACGTTAGAGAGCGTGAGATGCGTAAGTGGGGGCTCTAGGAAGGAGCTGAAACGAAAATCTGACGTAGAAAACCAGGATAAAAGAGTTTCAAGGTCAACTTGGTAAGGTTTGTTGCTTTTGTTATGAGCAGAGAGGCGGGGCTATTCAAGACTTTATCCGGAGTAACCAGCGGGGGAGAGAATATAAGCTCCCGGAGATTTTCTTGCCATCGCCGTGTGAATGACAGGTCTTGAAGAAGCGGGACTGGTACACGGGATAAACTTCCGCACGTTGTAATATGAAAAGACGAGATTGGTCGGCTGGATGAAGCTATGAAGCGCAATAGGATGGCAAGCGCATCGCCCTCAGAAGCCATTTTCTTGTTGCTGCGGTCGTGATCGCTGGGAAGATATTCCAGCTGAAAAGTGTGGCAGTTTGAAAAGCCGTCTGAGAGAATCGGGCCCAGAAGCAGATCGATGTCCACAGGGAACGGCGGCTCCAAATAGCCTGATGGCGTGCGGCGCCAATCCCCTTGACCTTCGAAGTTCCTGGCAAAACCTCGCTTCCCGAATCCCTTCGGATTCCCACGAATTTTAAACTTTCGTACGGCTTTTCGCGCTTGTGGGTGGCGTGCGATTTCCGCAAGGCGTTCAATATACTTTTTGCATAGGACTAAATCAACGGTTTCGAAGCAGGCGAGATAGAAGGCTGGCCTGGTCTTAGTGGACAGCTCTCTGTAGGCAAGGCGTAATGAGCCAATGTTCGCCTTCCTAAGATAGGCGCAAATCATCTCCACGAGTTTAATTGGAAGTGAGAATAGAGCTGCCGTCATTTTGTTGATGTCGTTGCTGTTGGTGGTGTTTGCTTGGGTCTGGACACAGCTGTCGTTGTGCATGAAAGCGTCTCGAGAATTTCGCTGCAAGACCCTTCGACTGTGCGCAGCGGAGGCTGGATGAGAGATTCAATTGGTGGAACAATACATCCCCTGCTCCAGCGGTAGAATAATCCTCCGGAACAACTCTTGTGTGCCGTATATAGCGTCACGTTTTTAGCTTTGCATGACTAACAGAAACACTCTGAAACACTCTAGACAAGCGAAGAGTGTTGTTTAAAGAGATTCGAACAAGAATCTTAGGTTTAGGGGCATAAACTTCTTCGTGTTTTGTACTATCTACTTTCCCTCTTCCACGACCAGTCCGATTGCTTCTAAGCATTGTTCTAGAATTTTAGGGACTAAATTATTTTATATTGCTTTCATAACTTGTTGAAAGCTATAAAAGAAAGGGCAAAGAAAAAGGCAAAGCAGTAATAGTTAGAGTGCGGAATAGTCCAGTTCGACCCTAGGGTCGTTCGGATCGAAGAGGCCTGTTCCCAATTAGGATAGGCTAAGCCCTCGACTAGAGCCGGCTGAATGGGTCGCAGTCGGGTCGTAGTCCACTATATCACGAGGTCTTAGCATGGTGTTGACGAGGACGCGTTGAGCGAATGTGAAGATATTCGATATTTAGCTATACACTGTCACGTGACCTCCACCGCGTGGCGGGTGGCGCCCTAGCTGTCCTCTCCTTCCTGGAGCTCTTCCGCGTCCACCGCCGCTCCCTGCAGTGCTATAAAACGTCCAATTTGTATAGGAAAACTGGCCTCTCACGGATCCGCCGAAAGCTTGCGAAGACTGCTTAAAGCGGGCAGTAATTGGCGTTCGCTCGTTCGCTCGCTCGCGTGCTCGCGGACGTTCGCGCGCGCGCCCGCAGGCTGTTTAGCTCATTATAACACGTCCTCCGCTGCTCCGCGGACATAACTAAATAGCCGTTTTCCCTGCCAAATCAGGCGTGTCAATTCCACTCTAAAAGCTTAACAAGGCCTCACCGGGTTCATTCATGCTAAGAGGCGTCTCCCGAGTTGCTCTATGGTGTTGTAGTTATTTGTCCATCACTATCTCCTCCATTAATCATCCCTCCGCATCCACCCACCCGGCTTTCTGCTAGCTGCGGAGGTACTTCATGGCTTCTACCGTGTCCCTATGTAGCCTTGAACGGCGCGTCCCCATGGCTCACCCTGTTGTTGAGAACGTCCTCTCGCAGTCAGATGACATGGCCGGGTACGCCAGCAGATTAAGCACCATTCTGCTAAGTTGAGGATACTGGTTTGTTGAAGTGTACGCAGTTTATATTGCTTTTTCTATGGCTTAGTCATTTAGCACAGGGTATAAGAGGACTCCGCCTACCGGGCTCCTAACAAGATCATGCCACTCATTGCTATCAATTGAAACCCCATTCATTGCAACAAAGTTTCATACTACTTGCGAGATGGAACCATCACCCGCTAGAGGCTTTCCCGCGCGAGTTAGATAATGACATTCCTTCGGCTGATGTAATACTACTTTTACTAGTATACATCAGTGTGCACCATTTCAGTGGTACACTGAATCTCTTCTGTGCTGGCGGAGGGCCTATCGGCTTGAGAACGAACGGCTGCAGAGGTCGCAGTCATGCGAAGGTGCATGTGCAGGTGAGTCTCGCTCATGCTGCGCAAGCGCCGACTCGCTTGAAAAGAAAAGGTCGCAGAGGCCGCAAACGTACGAAGGAGCATGATCCGGAGAATCCTCTTTATGTTGTTGAAGAGCCCGCTTACTGGAGAAAGAACGGTTGCAGAGGTCGCAGTCGTAAGATGGCGCATGTGCGGGTGCGTCTTGCTCGTGCTGAGAGAGTGCGCGCTCGCTCGAGAAGGAACGGTCACAGAGGTCGCAATTGTATGAAGGGATATGTGCTGGTGAGTTCTCTTCGTGTTGGCGAAGAGCTTTCTCGCTTGAGAACGATCGGTTGCAAAGGTCGCAGTCGAATGTTATCATGTGTGCCGGTGAATTCTGTTCGTGCTGGCTAAGAGCTCGCACGGTTGAAAAGCATCTAATACAGCGAGAGCAAATATATGCCATTTTGTACCGATACCGAGCAAATTCCAGGCCGGGCAATACCGGAGGTTTCTGAGGTACTTTGATTTGGGTTCTCCCTACTGTCATTCTTCGAGCAGCGCTCTTTATGTCAAAGTATGGGCCGAGCGGCATGTGCGGCGTAGGTAGGGAGTCCTCGCGCGCGCTAAAGTTCATGCCATTGAGTGGGATAGAGGTACCGGAAACTGGCGTTCCTTCGTACGCCATAGCTTCGTGTTCGATTTTTATTGGTTCTTCTCGCTGCATGTACGGCGTGATATGCACCGCTGTGCCTTAATACCGAGCTAGTTACTAAGATACGTGGAACAACGTGGCTTGTGCTGCGGAACCTCTATTTTTGTTAATGTTTTCCATTACCTAGGGGCGAGCATATTCTTTGGAGGTGTATTGGGTTTACAGCAAATCCTTATGGAGGGCAATCTTAAGATGAGAAGAAAATGCTTTGTCCTAGAAAGTTATCTCAAAGTAATTTAAGAGGCTATCCTGAGAATTACGATCATCGCACACTCTTTATATATAGTAATGGAAGAATACATACGTCCTAAAAAAAAATTAACAAATCACGATTTCTAGTAAGCCAATCTACTCCTCCCTATCTAAACTTTACCTTTCGGAGTATTTTTGAACACTGCCCCTACTCACTCATTCTCTACCATTCAACGTACCGCTCACTCCCACAGTAGTGCGAACCAAAAAGCATCTCAAACTCCTCTCTAGTCGCACTATCCTTAAGCCGCACCGGCCACGGCTCGATAATTGTATAATTAGCCTTGCACCACATCCCAGCGTTCGTACTCAGGAAATTAAATCCGCACTACTAAGCATACCGTTCAAAGAGACCATCGAAATCACGCAAGAGATCCGGAGCTGTCGTAGCCTTCATACCTTCCGCACTAAAGCTTCTTTCGTAGACATACCGATACTTCCCGGTAGGTATAAGATGACTTCTTGCTTGGGGTTGTTAGGGTACGCATGAGTGACTTTACTAACCCATAAAATTAGGGCTTCGTCGGCATCTTTGGTAATCGTGCTTTTGCCGCTGAGAGGAAGCTCTTGCGTCCGACGGAGCGGGCGGAATCGACTTTTACCGCGTGAAAACCTCCTCTCAGAGATTTTAAGCGCCAATCCAACGCCAACGCATCCACTCTAGGCTTAGGTTCTAATACCAAAATTGCGCGTGGGACACGCTTACGCGGTCGAGAATGTAGTAGTATAGTATAGAACGCGATGTCAGTTAGAGTAGTATAGCATGTTTAACGGCACGGACGCGTCGGAAGCGGCGCTGTATAGGCTAACACGCTAGGTTTAACTTTGGTATAAAGGTGTATTTAAGGTGTTCGGCTCGGACTTGAGAAGCGATGGCTCTTCCATTCGATAGTGTTGCAGCGGTATCATATGTCTATCGGGATCGTGTATCGTGTAGTTTAAACGACACCCTCGAACTGCCCGATAACGATCTTAAACTATATCGAGATGTAATTCACACGAATCGCGTTCGGATGCGCACTCCGAAAGTATAGAAAGTATTAAAATCAGTAGATGAGCAGGTTGAGTCGTTGATTCGTCAAGATATATACGAGTTAGGCGCGCATATCGCGACCGAGTCCCAAAAAACCAGCGCCGCACGCTGCTCCGATTCCGCGTTACAACGCCTAGCGATAACACTCGTCCCGACATTATATCTTATCGAACTAGCATTATTAAGATCTCCGCAAAGCGTTAGGAAACGATCGCGCCTTCCGCCGCATGATCGCAGTAGCGGTTACCGCATAGCGCAAGCAGACCGCAAGCAGAAACGCGGAGAGCTAAAGGCGTCGGAGGACATTCTCGTTTAGCCTAGAGTTGCTTAACCCGACACCTATTATTATAGTAGATCGTGTGCGTTGGAAGCGGTATGCCTGTAAGGTTTGATATAGTGTTTACATGGATGGATGGATTGCGGCGGTCGTGGTGATGAAAATGGGGGTACAGGGGAGATGCCCTAAGCTCCAAGCTCGGGCGCGGTCAAGCTTATTATGGTACATCAGGGCATGGCTCGCAAGCAGCTCCAGAGGGAAGGAGTTTACAATGAATATAATGAGCTTCTATAAAGTAGCTGGGTTGGATTTTGAAACGTATGAATTTATTTGTGTCTATCTACATTTGAAAAGCGGCCATGATTAAGTCGCCCGAGCAGGCCTCGGTTTTGTGGAGCTTCCCTATATAGGTCCGTACGAAGCGTCGTCGTAGAAACGCCGCATCGCGCTTGCCCGGTAACATAACCTCAGCGCCCTTTCACAACCTAATCTACGTCGCCATGCCCGCTCTACTCCGCCATGCCACTGCACACACCTCCGCGCTCGCGCTCGCGTAGCGACTCCGACAGCGACTTCGGGCCGCATCCTATTATTGCGTGGCTTAAAGGCTTACCATTGCCATCGCCGCCTCTGCATTCGTCGAAGCGGAAGCACGCGCTCATCATAGCCGGCCATCAGCCCGATACAAAGCGTCGCAGGACGGGCGATCAGAACGAGGTAGAGGACGAGGAAGGGGCCCTTGACAAGACGCCACGGGCGGATCGGTTCAATCTCTAATGTGGGAAGAAGAAAAAGAAGAGCACGAAATCCACAACGTCGGCATCAACGGACACAGGAGATAGCGTTTCGGAAGACTCAGGGCGGTCCATCAAGCAGATCAGCGATACGCTATTCGCGTTTGAGCCGATCGTCGGCAGGGACTATGATCTA
Organism: Aplosporella prunicola CBS 121167; assembly: GCF_010093885.1. Lineage (NCBI taxonomy): Eukaryota > Fungi > Ascomycota > Dothideomycetes > Botryosphaeriales > Aplosporellaceae > Aplosporella > Aplosporella prunicola. The sequence continues at coordinate 939,455 of NW_022983540.1, forward strand.
AAAGATTTGCCAGCAAGACTAGCCGACATGTTTAAGCGGGTCAAGCTCTTTAGCATTAGTCGTAGTGTCTTGCCTAACCGGCTCAAGGTAAGTTTACTTTGCAACGGTAATAGGCTAAGCTGACTAGATGTTATATAGGCCTCCGACCCTCCTCTCCTCCCCGACGACCCCGATAACGAATACCTTGCCTTCGACAATGATAACTCCCGCGACCTCCTTGGTCCAATCCCCAACCAAGACACCGTCGACCGTATCTTGCGCCGTACCAAGGTCTCCCACAACCACTGCGAAGCCGAATGGAATTGCCGGATACATACCGCCATCCTATCCGCCGCCTTTGAAAACCCAACATTATCGACTTCCTCAACTGCAGCGTAGCGAAGATTGAAAGACGCCTGCTCCCACAATATGGTAGCCAGAAGACACGCAATGTCGACTTTGCAGTCGTGCTGCAGATGGATACGCAGGAGGCGAATTCCGTGAACGCGCTCGCGGCTTGGGACACGGATTTCTCCATTAATCAAACACTGTACTCGCCCCTGAGACGTGCGCCTATCGCTATAAGCTTGGAGGCAAAGCCTGCAGCCGAGCAGTGGCGGTCCGCGGAGCTGCAGGTGGGTATCTGGGTCGGGGCTCATTTCAAGCGGCTACAGGAGCTGCTTGCTATGCACGAGAAGCAAGAAGATACTATGGAACCGCTTCCTGCGCTGCCGCTGCTAGTCGTTCAAGGCTCGAAGTGGCACTTCCTCATGGCGGAGCGTGAGCGTGGGGAGGGCAAGCAGACCGTAAGTATCACGTATTTCATCTTGCAAAGCTGACACCGACTAACCGTTTCCCCCAATAGACAATCTGGGGCCCCATCCAGTTTGGTGACTCATGCAATGAGCTAGGCGTCTACCAGATTATTGCAACTCTCCAATACCTTGGTAAATGGGCAACGACAGAGTACCGCGAGTGGTTTGACAGGAAGGTGCTTCGTTTACCTGTAGCGGGCTCTGCTGCTGCGGCTTCTATAGTAGACTCTGTCATGGACGCGGAACCGCGAACGGGCGGAGGACTTGAAAATAATAGCATGGTGAAAGACACAGTGTACGATATGCAGCTGGACGCCAACTTAGGAGCAGACAGCTGTACAACTGGGAATAGAGGTAAAGAATAATACTATCCTTTTCAGAATAGATTCTTAGGGTCATATATAGTACTCCACCTCTAATCTACACATTGTTTCTTTTCCCTTATTGCGCAGGTTAATATACAGCCTCATTGATTCAGTCCGGGGGACCAACGGTGACAGAGTTAGGAATATTAGCCTGGGTACCACCCCTCGCCATCGACAACTTTTAGTCTACGGTAATACACTCGCTCGCTCGACCGCCATGTCGCCATTATCCCGCAACGGTCGGCACCGTACCATCCATAGATGCGCAGAGGCTTTCCCACGTCGGGCGACCCAGCCGCCCTCGCCCTCTCATACCCCACTCTGGGCCCTAGCGCAGGCGCATGATCGAACGCTCTATGAGCCGCGAGCGGCATTAAAATTCTAGAACAGGCCATTGCTGGCTTAACCAGCACCGTAAATGAGTAGGACGGATAAACAACGATAAATGCGAATACGGAGAAGTAGAATCAATATCCCACGTGCTACTAGACTATTCACTACTCCAAGAAAATTGGCAAAGGATGTGCTAAGAAACCGGACTCTAGAGAAACTGCCTATCTAGCCTTTTAGGTGGCAAGCCAACAGGCAACTCTCAGCCTCGCACGGATAACAGAAAGTAGAGGATTTCGAATACGCAACTTAAGCGGGTACTTGAATTAGCACGTTAAACAGAAGGGTTCCAGAACAGAAATGCTAGCGAGTAGAACCCTTACCTTATTCCTTCCTTCAGCCCACCTTATTCCTTATACTTTCCCAGATTGAAACACTACAGTATATATTGCTAGCATATCTCCTTTAAATAGTCTGCAGCCTGCATATTGCTTAGGGCGATAGATTAGGGTAAATAAATGCAACTCAACCCAGCCCAATTCAAAATATATTTATTTATTTATTTATTTGGGTTTAACGTCCTTTTAGAGTCGGGGACTATTAAAGACGAGCTATTAAAGCTAGGTCTAGGAAAGAAAAGTAGCTAGGGAGGGACTTTCACCCTATAGCTAGATCTAGGTAGGTACAAGCAACGGTTCGCCTTCGAGGGCTAAAAACATAAAAGTAGGAAAGAAAAGGAGTGGACGTGCTCGACGTTTTTATACCTCGTTAGAGGCGTCGGTAAGGTACCATGAGCGCGTAGCAACCTTAGTAGATTTAAGAAATTGGACCGTAGCCGCAATGTTCTTTGTTTCGGAGAAAAGATCCTTAAAGTTCGGGTTGTTTTGTCTTAAAGTGTCCTTTAGATGAGCCCGTTGGGGCCTAAATAGAGGGCATTTTAGTAGGAGGTGTTCCGGTGTCTGGATTGCCGTTCCTGAGCATCGACACTTATCCGTAGTAGTATGGTTAAATCGATGAAGGTAGGACTTAAAGTAGCCGTGTCCTAGCTTTAGTTGATAGAAAGCGGAGGCTATTTCGCGCTCGTTAGAGGGCGGTTTATAGCTGCGCTTTGCTACTAGTGGAAATGTCTTGGCGTAGGAACTCGGTAGGGCAGATCTAAGCTGCTCCTCCCACGCCGTATAGATTTTAGCCTTTACTAGCATGCTATAGTACGCATAGCTAGTGTTTTTCTCTCGAGGTGTAAGTAGGGTAGCTTTTTTAGCGAGTTTATCCGCTCTTTCGTTTCCAGGGACGTTGACGTGGCCTGGGACCCATTCTAGGGAGATATTATTATCTCTGTTTCGTAGTATAGTAGCTAATTGAATAGCCCGTTGTTGCCAGGATTGGCCGGGCGTATTAGCTGGTACCCGTAGCCTTAGGAGTGCGGCCTGATTATCCGCGAAGACTC
>NW_022983540.1:942615-950919 GCF_010093885.1 Aplosporella prunicola CBS 121167
TACTTATAAACCACGGCGGGTAGAGAAAGGGGTCGACCTTTTCTAGGTAAGGAGGCGTCGATTTAAGAACGTCCTTTAGCTTCTCAAGCCGCGTATTAGGAGGGCCGTCTCTGTTCTCTAGGTTTATCCTATTGTCAGCCACGATCACTCCGATAACACATGTTTCTCAGCCTCATTATTTAGTTGTTACACAACAGCCTTACCCCCTGCACTACTCATTTATCTACTGCAAGGAAGCAATGATCTCAAAGAGAAAACGTGTTCTTTTAGATAGCAGCATATATACCTCCATAGGTAGTAGTAATTTAGGACAAGCGGCGTCCAATTCCTCGCGCCCAGCTTCACAGGTTGTGTAGAAGTTAGGCTCGTTTCCGATTTCGATTGCGTCAAGTTGGTTGACCTTTGCGGGCATAGCATCAATGAACGCTTTTGCGAATTTGACGGCATTGTTTGAGTTTCTTCGTGCTAAAGGAACTTGAACAGTATACCGAACTGGCGCTTTGAAATTTTTGAATCCATGGAGCCAAGGCGTTCCAATTGTGCCGTTTGTGTGGAGGTGACAGACTGTAGAGTTTCCGGTAAAAACAGTAGGGCTTTGGCTTTGTGAGGAGTCGTAGAATGAATTGTCCATAGACGTGCCGCCAATGCGAATAGGGACTGGCACACCCGTTCGATCTGATATTGCCTTGAGAAGGTTGTTCGAAAACTGGTTTGGATTCTCTTGGCCTACCCAGAATACAGTGTAAGCATAAAGCAGAGGATTTGGTTGAAGAACTTACCAGCGTAGTGTGGGAAGCTTCTCATTTCGATCCCAAATCCTATAAATCCTTGGTTGACTTTGACGGCATTCTCGTCCGAGGTAGGTGATAGATTTATGTGAATTGTGGAAGAAGCTCGCAACGGGATGCCCTGTGCCGCAACTTTCACTTGAGCGACAGCGAAGACAAATGAACCGACAATAACACTGAACTTCATGGCGAACTTGGGTTTGTAGAAGATATTTTCTTGGGCCGTTCCTGTGCTTTTATACCTTTTCTTATTAGGCAAAATGAGGCGAGCCGGGAATGAGGCACTGAGATTTTCGAGGTGGAAACGGTAGAATGAGCCAACGGGACTTGCACTTGATTTGAGGGAACCTCTTAAATATTAATGTCGTCATTCCGTTTTCCGTTTGCGTAAGATATTAAGCATATGTTCCTTGTGTTTCATGCAAAAATGCGGGGTAAGGAGTCAACGCCATAAGCTTACTGTCGTACCGTCACGACTCGCGTACAACAACCGTAACCCGATCGGCAATAACAATTAGCCATCTGCATATATAGGTTATAGAGAGTGGGAGTCTGCTGGAGTTGAGAAAAGCCTCCTTACTATGAAAATTAATGATTTTTGTACGTAATCAAGTATTAGTAAATGTCTACGTAGTAGCATATGCCATATGTTTGTAGATAAACATATATCTTATACTTTATAATATGGATGTTATAACTTAGGCCGCTAGAGTAAAGCATCCGCTTATTTAGAGTTTCTTATTCTAGTTAATAGAATTACGCGCTGTGGTTGGGGGCTATATGCAAGGGGGTTGGGGGCTATGTGCGCGGTTGTTAGGGGCTAGTTGGGGGCTATATACACGGGTAGTACATTGCGATTACGCACTATGGTTAGGGGCTATATGTAGGGGTAGTTCATCGGAATTATGCATTATGGTTAAAGGCTATATGCAGGGGTAGTTAAATGTCAAACGCGGAACGAGATCCTTCAAGGCGGCCCTAGCTTCCGAAGGGTTTAAAAGCACACCACCAATCTTTCAACACTCTTTCCTCCCCCATCATCCCATCTCATCATCACTCAATCTATCTTATTACCTCTTAACTGCTTTGTCAACTATCTTAAACGGTTTACCGGAGTCAACATTCTCAGACAGAAAACATGCATTCCTCCACCCCCCTCCTCGCTGCCGCCATATTTTCCGTCCAGGCTCTAGGCGCCACCGTCTTCAAGCTCGAATCTGCTGGTTCCGGTTATTGCAAGATCAGCGCCGCCGCGTGCGGCTGCAGCGAAGTCTGGAAGGCCAACGGTGACTGCGAGACCATGAGCAGCAAATGGACACACGATTTCTGTGGAGGCACCCTCACGGCTAGCGAGGCGGACGACCAGCATATCCGCTTTGATATCACCATGTCCGAACCTGACTGCAAGGTTGCCGATGTTATTGAGAAGAAATCTGGCGCCGAGGTTAACTACTAAGCCCAAGTAACTTGAACGGTATGTGGCTATTGTACACTTGGGTGTTGCGATATACTTATTGATTACAGCAGGTATCTTGCTATTGGTTCATCCGGGTATTGCGAAACACTAATTGGTTGTCTATCGAATGGGCACGGTTACAACATGTATATAAGTTTGCACAGACTGTAGAGAGACCGGTTTTAGTCTATCTCATTCTTGCATTTTTAGCTAGAGCCCGCAACCAAGATTTTTATCCAAGCAGCATCGGTGACCTAGATGATAACGGATGTGAAGCGCCACTTCAGGTACGTGTATTAATTCTCCGGGTAGGTCCTGTAAAATGGACCTCGGCAGCGCGGAATTTGATCGGCGAGTGTTTTGCGTAGTTCCGGTCAGCCACCCACCACCCAACCTCGCGTCGCAAGCTCACCTTTCTCTTCGAAATCTCTAATGTCAACGCCATCTCTCGGCACCATTTGCAACTATGTAGAACTCGCTATACTTATGTTCCGGACAGCTTACCATCTTGCTGTCACGTCTGCATAGCGACGGTCGCAAACGCCGCGCGACGTTTCGCACCTACCTGAAATCTCTACAGATTCCAACTGTTCATCTTGTCTCAATACTTATGAGCACGATTCCGAAGCAAAGTACAGCCTTTACAAATACTGTCTCCCGCATGGATAATCTTGTGCGGAACCTGTTGCAGCGGCGCGCATAAGCAGCTCGTAGGAGAAGCGCGCTCATGATGTCAGCTCTAGTGCGCTGTTATCCCGTCGAGTGTTGCACACACGCCTGTGTGAGGAGGTAAGTGAGAGTTGTTGTTTCTCGCTTGTTGTCCAAGAACGAATCGTTAATACTTCGTGTTTGAGAAAGCATAGCGAGTTCACACATGCATTATCCATCCACCATCGACAAGACGTTCTCGAGGCTTCCCATGATCAGCTAGACCATCCCACACAAAGAAACGCCATTACGTGCTCAATGCTAGGATTATCGGAAATGTTGGTTTACAAAGAGAAATTGAAGTTAACGAATAGGAAAAGACGGCTAGAAGTCTATTAGGTAACAAGCGAATGTCGGTCAGGGGGGCTGCCACGGACACCCCGCAGTTTGTATAACATAAACCACAAGATGATCCTACTCCCCAGATTTCTCCGCACGCCAAGGTAATTTCTGGGGCATCTTTGAGAACAGCCAAGAAGCCATGTCCGCATGCCAAGATATCATCTGGCAGCTTTGGGGACGTCCATGTAGTCATGTGCATAGCCATGTCACCGGTTAGTACTTATAAATTCTCATACCCGTTCCGCCTCAACTGCATTCAACGCTATGGAAGAACCATTACTTGTTTCTCTTGTTACCCTCCCGCTCGATGTACTGTTGCCGATACTATCTTACCTTGATTTGTCAAGCTTCTTGTCATTATGCAGAACATGCAAAGCATTTCAAACCCCTGAAATCAGCTTCGACTCTGGATATTGGCGCAGAATAACATGCACGACTTTCCCTGGTCCTAATCAGCCCCTCATCCAGGGGGATGGAAGGCGCTGGCACGCCCTATTCCAGCGAATGCTTGCCCAAAGTCATGCATTCTCCTGGGGCAACAACAACAATGGATGCCTTGGTTATAAGACGAGGTTTCCCAGCTCATGTCATGTACCGCAGCCACACACCCGGAACTCGGAAAGATCGTGGCCTGATCGGATGGAACATACCGGCAAGCTTAGAAGTATTGCAGATGTGCAATGCGGTGATTTGTCGACTATTCTTCTTACTTCGAAAGGCGTACTGTACTCCGTCGGACGCCTAAGCCCTTTGAAATATGGTGCTGGAGGGAGCATAGAGCCAAGGTCGCTCAGTTTTCCTTTCATGTCCCTGACCAGTGCGCCCTCTGCTTTGTCTATTCGAGAGTTTTCTGTACATGGATGCCATGTCCTCGGACGTGCGGACAGTGGCAGAATATGGTACTGGACGGACATGAACTTTCCCGCAGAGCATATCCAGTTTACAAACATCAAGATCGAAGAATTCGGCGACTCATCCGCGGATGCAGAGACAAATTTCTTACTACGTGGCCGCATACGCCAAGTTGTAGCTGGAAAGAACGTACGATCTGCCTATGTCACGAACGTCGGGATCGTACTATGGCAGACTGCAGAACGTGGCACCAGTGGCACGGTTTCGCAGCATATTGTTGTCCCCAAAACTGGCTACCAGCGCCAAAACGGCAATGACTCTTCAGAAGCCAGTGATGAGGGCCGGTCCCTCGGTAGGGACGTCGGAGAAGTTGTCAATTACATCGTCTTGGAGCACTTTATTGTGTTTGTTACAGACATTGGCAGCTTTTTTGCAACAAGATTTCTCGACGCCTCTGATTTTTCTGTGGAAGACATTGTCGAGCTCAGAGAACTTCGCCATGACACGCATTGCAAAAGTAGTCGGGTGGATATTCAAGGCTCTTACACGTCGTTCGCAGCCCTCCGGGGTGGCGAAGTTATCACAGCGGACGAGAATTATCTGGAAGATTGCTGGAGTAATCGGACCATCCCAGAAACCAACTTCAAATCTGGCATAAAGCGAGTTCCGGCCCTCCAACATTCTGGCGTCACCCGCATCGCATTTGGTCGGTACCATTTCCACGCCCTTCATCGCGACGGCCGTATCAAATCTTACGGTATGGAACTACATGACAGCGGTTCCGTCGGGTCAGGCCGCGAAGGCCGCCCTCAAAGCCGTAGAAAGGAATTCAAGTACCCCGAAGAACTTTTTGGTAATACGCTACTGGCTCCATGTGCTTCAGCCCCACATGCTTACGCACGCAAATGTGCTGTATGGGTAGAACAAGACGAGACGGGCTGGGATGAATCTTTGGACTTGCGAGTTTGCGATGAGGAAGGTCTCAGCGCTTACCATGCGCTAACTATCGCGGCAGGGGCCGAACACTGCGCGGCGCTAGTACTAGTTAATAAGTCGGCGAGAGAGGTCGAGGCATAGTATATATGTACGAATAAGGTTCGTCACTGTGAAGCGAGGTTTACTATAAAGACAGACGATGATACTTATATAGGGCAAAAGAATAGACCAAATTAAGGTGTATAGAGTCTGTATGCTCTAAGAACTTTGCGCTTATACCCAGAACTCGGGCCGGGAGCTAGGTAAAGAGTACTCTGTAGGAACTGCTTTTATCGACCTACGCGGTGGATCTCGGTTCGCGGTGATGGACGTGACGTGCTTGTAATCGGCGAGCAACAACATGAAAACCCGCGCGACTTCACCTGATTTCTTTGGACATCTTTCTTTGTCAACGCCATTACTTTGTCTCTTATCTCAACCATACAAAAGTCGATCTGTCTTTGTTCTGGAACAACGCTTCAAATGTGAGAAATCCGAGAGCTAACCTATTCGCGCCGGTTGCAGGTAGGTTCAGCTCGCGTGAAGCTGGATTTCTCAAATGAAAATCATCGACTTTCCAATACCTGCTTCTCTCTTCGACCCTTGAAGGGTAACACTACGGTACCACTACCACGGCACGTGTGTTGTGAACACTACTGGCCCAAAGTTGTCCGGCTTATCACCCTCGACGATTAGAACCGGCCATTTCTCCTGCGAAATATCGAAGTCGACTAGGTCTTGTAGCTTCTGAGAATCCCTAAAGCTCCATACACCCAACAGCCTACGCTAGAAAGGGACGCGTTCAGCTATAAATTGATCCCAGTTGCCCCAGAAACACAGTGGCGTTGTCAGACCATTCCCTAGGCGCAGGAGGTAAGCTTCTCCGCTTTTATAGTTTTCATAAAAATCGGTCCCGGTGAACCGGTCGTACTCGTTTTATTCCCCTCCCAGGCCCAGATTTACATCAAAGGTAGCCGGGACGCCTGGTAGAAGGGTGACGATGCCGTCGTATGTGGCCGGCGTGTCTGAGTCGATGTGGATGTGTCAGCCAGGATCACTCCGATAACTCTCGGTTTTTCAGCCTTATTACAGTTAGTTGTTACACTACAGCCTTACCCCTTACACCACACGTTTATCCACTGCAAGGGAATAAGGATCTTAAAGAGAAAACGTGTTCTTTTAGATAGCAGCATATATACCCCCATAGGTAGTAGTAATTTAGGGGGACAAGCGGCGTCCAATTCCTCGCGCCCAGCTTCACAGGATGGTATCATCAGGGGGGCACCGGATAACCCTGTATGTCCCGGACTAGACTGCCAAGCCGGTAGAGAGACGGACGAAATTGTACTGGGATTGTCCCTGGTCCATATGTGGCTCCACGAGGCTGTACTTGCGCAGGAACGACAGCGGTGCGGGCGCCACTGGGCTAAGGGTCATGGTGACGCGGACAGTAACAGTAGGTTGAGCCTCGGCTGGGACATTTTTAGAGATAATACTCGGGCAGAGGTCGGCGGATATCTTCAAGCTCGGTTTCGCGGCACTGCTCGTAATGTATTTGAGGGGAAACTTTTCGCCGGCAGCATTTGCAGGCGGTAATATTAACTTGTCGACCCACATCATGATGTTGGGAGGCTTTGATGATGATAGGCAGTTAACGAGGAGCGCCGAGGTACTTATAGCCCTCTCATGGTGTTAGGCAACAACCGAAAGCAGGGTCCAAGTCATGATCCGGCCCCGGACCAACTGGCCCCAGCAGTAGAAGTGGGTCACCAACGCTGATGCTAAACTGGGCTGCGAATCATGATGAAACTAATTATATCCTAGTTTATCATCTATCCTACGAAAAACAGTTTATAGAGCTGAGCTGAGAATAGAAATTCAAAATGTAAAACTAACAGAAACAAAGGTGAAAGCAAACAAAAGGAAGGGAAGAAAGGACGAAAGTAAGCCAAAGAGCGATAGAAACAAAAAGGTGTAAACGAAAGAACCTCTATGGTAGAGAAAAAAGCCTTTCTATTCGACCATTCCGGCACGCAAAACCCTCGTGGCAAGTTGCAGGACGCTTACATAATTTCGCAGCCTTCCTTCTTACCGCACACTGCAGCAGGGACATTAATGTTGTTAACAGGCGGCTTGAACTTCTTCTTGCACATGACGGTAAAGTAAAGCTCCTATCATACGAAGTCAGCTGCTAAGAACAACGCCAGGCCTGTAATCGGGCTTCACATACTGTTGCAAACCAGGCGTGATTATCGGCATTCATGATTGCCTGCTTTGCGTTCGGGCCTGTGGCAAGCTTCCTCGTGTTTAAAGGGCCGTAGTATAAAGTCGGTACGTCCTTCTCTTCCTCCTTACTGCCATTCTTGACCTTCTTCTTCTCATAGGTTGTTAAATCTTCAATACTTGATAGCGTAGCAAGATGCATGAATTCCCCAGCATTCTTCATAACATAGGGCTCTACAGCATTGTAGCCAATAATGTTAATATGCCTGGATGACGCATGACATCGTTAGCGACTAATGCTGATAGTTATTAATGACATCAAAACATAGACTTACATGAGCTCATGCCACAAGACCATTGCGAAACTCATCATTTTATGGGATACATGGTCACCTAGGTCCTTGCATTTGATGTCATCCAGGTCCGGGAACTTAAAAGTTGATATCTTCTCATCATCCCGAATATATATTGCGAGTTGTGCAGCTCCATGAGGTCCCTTTGGTTTGTACTTGTTGTCCGCATAAAGAAGCCTAGACCCATGCGTACTTCTCCTTTCATAAACTGTTATAGTCTTTGTGAGTAGCGAATGAATTAGCAGATGCTACTGAATTATGAAGCGAGTGGTGGGGGAGGTTCCCCTTAAGCTGCAGTTCTTAGCCGGTAGACCACGCATAAAGCTAGTCCGATATTAGGTAATGCTAGATAGCAGAGAAATAAAGCACTAGTGATAAGACAAAGAGTATTTCTTGTTAATGCTCTGTAGATTCTAGGAATCTTATCTGCTAATGTTCAAATGACAAATCCATACTTTTCCTGACGTAACGCCGATGCCAATATTCTTCCCTGAAACAGTTGATTTATTCGGCCTGTACTCTGAGGGAAGCCAAAGCATGTTCCTGCCATCATGTGTGATCCATATGCTGTCTGAGCTGACGCCCGCGCCTTGATATTGGGGATGCT
>NW_022983540.1:951199-952628 GCF_010093885.1 Aplosporella prunicola CBS 121167
CGCTATGGCCCTCGAGCGTCTGCAGGCAAGCACTCCATACATTGCCAACGGCCGGTTTTATTGTTGCCCACCTCGGCTCTTCTTCCTTGAAAAGGCGTCTGATTATGCTACCTTCTGGGCTGAATAGGAGTGCAGACGCATATGCCTGAAGCGGACTTTGCTCAATTACTCCCTTGTGATACATGATGAACCGCCGAGCGTCTTGGATAAGCTTACTAAGCTTAACTGAATTTGACGTTTTCTAATGCGTATTAGCTTCTTATGTATGTAAGTGCATGACCTGTTTGGAAGATACCTGGACCAGCTTCTCCAGCTTCGTTATAGAATCAATTCCCTTGGACATGTCCTTGAAAAGGCTAAGACTTTCCAGCCAGTAGAGATACTTCTGCGTTAGAAATGTATCAACAGAGCCTCCGTCCTGGAGAGTTGTTGCATGTTCAGATAAAACGTTGAGGTCAGAATCGATGAGGTGATCGATCCAGTAAAAACACGCGTAGCGCGACGCTGCTAACGGGTCTGGATTAGGCTGTCTAATCTGCTCCGCAGGATACCCTAACTCTTTCAGATCGTACATGTCTCGGCGTAATGTTCCGGACATGACATCGAGGGACCTAGAAAAAATCGAGTGATGGGCTTTAGGTTTCCCAGAGGGGAATAGCTCATCGAATGCTCCGTTGGGTGTCTCAGGAGATGGTTTCGTCAGTAGAAAATCTTTCGCCGATTGGTGCACAAAGTAAACAGTTTCTTCTCGCACAGTAAGGAATGATCCGCAGGAGCTAAGGATATCCTGCAGTGCACCCGGATACCTAGCTGGGCCTTGAAGCTGCGTTACGAGAGAAGTTAACTCTTTAATCGTGACTGGTCGATACACGATCGCGACCGAAGCTAATATCTGCTTGTAGATGAAAACGTCATCCGAGGCATTGATCTGCCGCATCATTTGTGCGTATAGATCGTCGAGCCCCCTTGGAAAGCTTCCAACCACGTTGTTGGCTTTCCATGCCGGAACCGTTCCGAGTTCTTGACATACCAATGCCACCCAAAGAAAGGTGTCGTTCGCATTTTTTTTTAGATGTTCCCGGACGGCTTGTGTAGTCTCCCGGTCGTATCCTTTATTTCGTGCCAGCTGGGTAACCTTATGACTGATGAAGGTGTCGACGGCCTGCGAGACCCACTTTGCGTTGAGCTCAAGACTCAGCTTCCCTTCTTGGCTAGGCTTCTCTAGCCCTTCCTCAATATCTGGCTGATTACGGCTCGAGACGATCCATTTGACGCGTGGCGACTTCGAAGAGTTCCGAGCGATAAAGTCTAGTAGCTCTGGCAAGTCTATAGTGCACTCATCGAGCGCGTCGATGATCAAGCACGTTTTTTCAAGATTTGCGTCGTTCAGAATGTTTGTTAAAATCTCCGACAAGGCAACCCATGCGTT
>NW_022983540.1:955410-961480 GCF_010093885.1 Aplosporella prunicola CBS 121167
GTTTAGAAGGCGATAGAACGGTGCCTCTGTGTTCGAGGGATCTGGAAGCAACGAGGTACGAATAATAGCGGGTAAAGGCTGTGCGTTAACCACTAAAGGCTGTGTTCTTGAAGGGTATCGGATGAGAAAGACGATAGCTTGATGTCGCTCCCACTGACCGGCAGGATGCCCAACACGCTCCTGCTACACGGTTGCAATGCAGGAGATAGGAACGAAAGATGGCGCAAACGGTTTATGTGGTTGTAGAGGTATTATGGCGCAGCCTCTACAACGAAAAGAACGGATACGGGGCGCCACCAGCGCTTAATGTCTTGGCTGACCGGGGTTTCAGCTCACTACGGTATATAATGCATCGGGTTAGGGCTGATGGCAGCGCTTAGGCCACCGAGGGTCGCCCAGCGCATCCGTCTTACCCTGCTTTGCGAGAGTACTGATAATTGGCGACCGGCGGAGAGCTGATACATGCTGCAGATGCATAAAATCCAATAGTTTTAATCAACGAAAAAAGCTTACTAAACTATATAATAGCTATTTCTTTGTATGCAAGATCTTAATTATCTACTAAAGTCCTTTGTTAATATTGATTAAAGCCCTCATAAAATATAAGGTTTTTTTTATTTTTATTTTTTATTTTTATTTTTTTATTTTTATTTTTTTTACCAGTCCATATTCGTCTCACACCACCTTGGCCCAACAGGAATCGCCCCAGGAGCGCTTCCTAAGCCGTAAAACCACTACTAACTAAATCAGCACAGCCTATTTACCCTATAGGTTAACTTGTACCAGGCCGCAGGCCTTGGTCGTCGCGCTATCTACAGGGTAAAAACCGACTACTGGCTCAAACAGTGGGAAAAATTTTCGGTTTTCCCTGCCAAGACCGCACAGACCCCATTCGATCTCCGCTTCAGGCAGACCTCCCAGCCTAGAACAACACATCTAGGGCTAACACTATGGCGAAAACACAAGTCCGGGTTCTTAAACCCCCTTCTTTTCTCGTAGAATACTACATCTTCGGCCAACTCACCCCTACCGTTTAAAACCAAGTCTCTCACAAAATCCGCTTTGGAATTAAACCAACTGAAAACACCTTTCGCTACTGAATTCAAACAATAAAGATTGTGTAAAGCTGGGCGCGAGGAATTGGACGCCGCTTGTCCTCCTAAATTACTACTACCCATGGAGGTATATATGCTGCTATCTAAAAGAACACGTTTTCTCTTTAAGATCCTTATTCCCTTGCAGTGGATAAACGTGTGGTGTAAGGGGTAAGGCTGTAGTGTAACAACTGACTGTAATAAGGCTGAAAAAACGAGAGTTATCGGAGTGATCCTGGCTGACACATACCCTTATTCAAACACGTCGCTTGCACGGTGTTTGTTTTCGCAGGGCGCTTCCAAAGACAGAGAGAGGGGAAAGAAGCGTTGATAGAGTATGCTTGCAACAGGCCACCAGGCTATCAGCAACGAGGTTTTTATCATGGCAGGCTAGTTAATGCTTGCTAACGTAGCCATGTGTCCGCTTCGTATTCGCTAGAAATCTAATTGGGTTCCGTTCGCACTGGTACCGTAAGAGGCATCCTGCATTAGGCCATAAGCGCTAGTAGGCCCTCTCTCAATACATCACGTATTTGCAGTTGTAATCAAAAGAATCAGCGCGAGACACATCATACGGAGCATTGCTACAGCATCCAATAGCAGTGTGTTGAAGGGCGCGAGAAAAGAGTGTACGCCGCTTGCTTCTTCAAGAGTTTCTAGCAGCGAGTTTTATATATACGAAGGAGTGGAGCAGTCAGGTGCTCGCTTGTAGAAAGTAGCAGGGTGATGACAGGGTGTTGAAACAACGAAAAAGCAACATAAATATAGAGAGTAATGCATGAAGAAACATGGCCTGACAGTCCAACAAGTACATTATTAGAGTGGTCCTGGCTGACATAAAGGATTTTGTGTAGTCGGGAGAGGGCATCGATGCGGAAGAGAAGTAATGTTCGGCAGGATAGAGTATAAAAGTGGCTTTTTGGAGAGGATATGGCGGCCAAGTAGCATGCGCGGCCGAGAGGTACGACCACGCAGAAGTTGTGCGGTGACAGGAGCGCAAGAGGCTAGAGGCGAAAGACTAGCACTAGCGGAAGCGACGAGAAGATCCCCAGCCTAAGCTAAAGGCAGAGCCTGAAATTAGCGACTTCGATACGAATCAGGGCCCCGCCCTCTTAGAAAATAGATCTACCGATGAATACACTGATAGCTGACGCTGCCTCTGCAGACGCTATGTAGATAGAGCAAGCGAGGCTTGGCTTCGGATCTACCGGCTCCCGTACGTCTTAGCGCTGCGCGCCGGGGTCGTGGTGGAGTATCCCTAACCTACTTTTTATCCTGCAGTCATCTTTGTTTTGAGTGACCCATACGTGGCCCCACCAGTGTTATCCTGTTGCAAAGTCACTCTTAACTTCTATAGTAGAGCCCTAGTCGTACGGTGTTAAGCTTTTCGAGAAATACGGCGCTCTATATATACAAAATTTGCCGCCTTGGTGAATTTGTATAGCCGGCTTAAGCGCTTCGAATGGCTGGCTGGCGCTGCGATTACCGACACGCCGTTACAAGGATGCTACTGCACTCCAGCCCCTACCGAGAACGTAGCCCATTGACATATCCGGTATTCTTACCCGCTAGCCCCTATCTTCTCCACAAAAATTTGGCTGATTCGCTTCGCAGTGTGGCAGTGTAAGCTTACTTCTGCGGCTAAGCGAGACTGTGTATCCTCTCCCGCTAGGACTTAAGCTGCAGCTCAGCAAAGGCGATTCACGAGCTACGTTGCTGCCTAGCGCCTGCAGATGTACACGTGTCTCCGCGGTTGCTATCTAAAAATAATCATCGCCTGGCGATTGTCACGGCAGGGTTTTAGGAAAGGAACAAAGTCTGCCAGGCAAGCAATTCTCGCGATAACAACAACCACAACAACAACAACAACAACAACAACAACAATAACAACAACGCGTATCCAGCTCTTTCTGTTAGAATGGCTACCTTCAAGTCTCTCGATAATCTAGACCAATACACAGTTGGCTGGATTGCCGCTTTACCAATAGAACGAGCAGCTGCGACCGCCATGCTCGATGAGCTACACAAGAAGCCTCTCAACTTCACCCAGCCATCAAACGACAAAAACTCATACACCTGGGGACGAATTGCAGAGCATAATGTCGTCATCGCATCGCTGCCTGCAGGAGTCTATGGAACAACTTCTGCTGCGGCAACTGCGATGAGCATGCTCTCCTCGTTTCCCCAGATTCGTATCGGCCTTATGGTGGGCATCGGAGCGGGAATTTCACGACCAGACGAAGACCTCGATATCCGCCTTGGCGACATTGCCGTCAGTCAGCCATCGGGGGCGAGCGGTGGCGTCGTCCAATACGACTTTGGAAAGGCCAAGACGGGCGATCAGTTCGAGCGCATTGGTTTCTTAAATTCACCTCCACAGGCTCTTCTCAATGCACTAGCCAGTCTTCAGGCCCAGGCTGAGATCGATGGCTCTAGGGTTCCAAAGATCCTGGAAGAAATGCTCAAAAAGCACCCCGAACTAGCAAAAGCCAAGCTAAGAAAACCTAGCTACACGTACCAGGGGCAAGAGCACGACAAGCTATTCAAATCAACGTACATCCACACTCAGGGCAAAAATTGTGACAACTGCGACCCAGAGCAGGAGGTCAAACGCGATGAGCGCGAGGTCTACAGTCCAGAGATCCACTACGGCCTGATCGTCTCCGGAAACACTTTAGTTAAGGATGCTAGCACCAGGGATCTAATCGTAAAGGAACTCGGCGACGACTGTATTTGTTTCGAGATGGAAGCAGCCGGCCTCATGAACAACTTCCCTTGTCTTGTCATTAGAGGAATTTGTGACTACGCCGATTCTCACAAGAACGATCGCTGGCAAAGGTATGCTGCTGCAACGGCTGCGGCGTACGCGAAAGAGTTTCTCGGTGTTATTCAAGGAGAAGATGTCGAAAGAACGCAGAGGGCTACCGACGCCCTAAAAGATAGTTAGTTTGCCTACTCTATGCTCTAAACATAATTAGTAACCACTTCAACAGTTGCGAAAAATGTGACGGACATCCGAGATATAGCGCACGAGACCAAGTCTGGTGTAGATTTGCTATCCCGAGATGGCCATCAGCAGAAGGTGCATGCATGGCTGTCCCCCTCAGACCCGTCAACAAATTACAACAAAGCTCTACAGCAACGCCACCAGGGCTCAGGCCAGTGGTTCCTCCAAAGTCCAAGATATTCGGCATGGAAAACGGAGCGAAACTCCTTCTTATGGCTCTACGGAATTCCTGGATGCGGCAAGACAATTCTAAGCTCTACCATTGTTGAAAACTTGGAAACAGGAGGCGTCTCTCACAAGCTCCTCTACTTTTACTTCGATTTCAGCGATAACCAGAAGCAGTCTCTCGAGAATGCAGTTCACTCGCTTATAATCCAGCTATACGGCAAAAACGCCGACACTCAAAGGCACCTGGACTCTCTCTACTCCTCCTGCGAAAGTGGAAAGCGGCGGCCAACCCTCGAATCGCTATGCAAGGTGTTCCAGGAAATGATCCAGCAAGTTGGCGAAGTCTGGATTGTCCTTGATGCGCTTGACGAATGTCGGACACGGAGAGAATATTCGAATACAGGGCTACTGCCGTGGTTAGAGTGCCTTCTAAACTCCCAGCAGATGAATGTTCACCTTCTTGTGACAAGCCGTCCAGAGCAAGACATTCAGTCGGTTATTGAGAAATGGGCCCATATTCAGGACATAGTCCCTATCCAGGGAGACTTGGTCGCGGAGGATATCCGTGGATATGTCCAAAAAAGGGTAAGGCATCACGAGGGCCTAAGCAGGTGGCAGCAGCGGCCAAAGGTTCAAGCTGAGATTGAAGCCGCTCTAATTGAGAAGGCTAATGGAATGTAAGGTTTTAGTATCATTTCTATTACAAGCCTACTAAAACTATATAGGTTCCGCTGGGTTTCGTGTCAACTCGATGCCCTCGAAAACTGCCTCGATTATCCAACTTTGAAAACAGCACTTGGATCCCTACCGAAGACATTAGACGAGACATACGCTCGGATCCTGAAGAGCATACCAGAGGAGCATAAGCACCATACAATCCGAATCCTGCAATTTCTGGCCTTCTCCGAGCGACCGCTACAGATTAACGAAGCTATTGATGCAATTGCGGTACAAACCAGAAGCAAGCCTCGGTTCGATCCGGAAAACAGGATGCCAGTCCCAAAAGAGATTTCAAGGTACTGTTCCAGCTTAGTGGCTGTTGTGAGCAAAAAAGATGGTGCTCATAATGATGACAACTTCTACAACAACAACGATGATAAGAAAATGACAGGAACGCAAATACAGCTTGCCCACTTCTCTGTCAAGGAATATCTAACTTCAAGCCGTCTAGAGAAACATATCGCTGAGGAACTACAAGAGACCGCTGCGAGGGCCTCTATTGCAGAAGTCTGCCTTGCATACTTATTAGAGTTGAAGCAGGATCTTCTAGCGAAGGAGGTTAGACGGCAATACCACCTAGCACAGTATTCTGCTCGATACTGGACTGGCCATGCCCTTGCAGCCGAGACCTGCAGCGAAGCAATCCATATACTTGAAAAGGAGTTCTTTTCTGAGAACTTCTATAAAGCTGGCTATCGATTATACAATCCTGACCGACCGTGGGATAATAACAATGAAAAAGATCAAGAGCTACTACCTGCCTTATACTACGCATCGCTTGAAGGTCTAGTCGATTCAGTCAAGATGCTGCTCGACAAGGGTGCCGACGTCAACGCGCAGGGCGGTACGTACGGTAATGCTCTCCAGGCTGCTTCTTCTTTAGGCCACGAGAAGATCGTTCAGATGCTACTCGACAAGGGTGCCGACGTTAACGCGCAGGGCGGTAGGTACGGTAATACTCTCCAGGCCGCTTCTTTCGGGGGCCACGAGAAGATCGTTCAGATGCTACTCGAGAAGGATGCCGACGTCAACGCGCAGGGCGGGGAGTACGATAATGCTCTCTACGCTGCTTCTTACTTGG
>NW_022983540.1:961970-963414 GCF_010093885.1 Aplosporella prunicola CBS 121167
GCTTCTTTCGGGGGCCACGAGAAGATCGTTCAGATGCTGCTCGACAAGGGTGCCGACGTTAACGCGCAGGACGGCGAGTACGGTAATTGTTACGGGTTTCTAGCGCGTTCCTTGTAGTTCTTACCAGCAAGCGCTAGCTGACGGTTTGTCTTTGTTTGTTGTTTGCTAATTGTTGTTTGTTCATGTTTCTGATGGTTTGTCTTATTTGTTATTTGTTAATTGTGTGTAACGAGGCCTCTTCAGTCTAGGCGTTGGAATTGCCTAGCGGGTGAATAGGTTCGAAGGGTTTACCTTGATTGAGTTGAGTTGAGTTGAGTTGTATTCATTTACCCTGACCCATCGCCCTGAGCGATATGCAGGCTACGACTATTCAAAGAGTTTTGCTACTAGTTTACATGTGATTTGTCAATCTGGGAGGAAAAGGGAAGGTAAAAGGAGCGGGTAGTAGGGTAGGAGGGGATAGTGGTATAGAGGTTCTATGCTGTAGGATTGTCTCTATTCTTAAACCGTTGTGAGTCTTGTGCAAAGCTTAGCACGGCCTGAAGCTGTGATGCTGTTAATCTCCAATTGTCGTCTTTGCTCTGGGTAGCTGCGGCATTGCTTGGTGGCTTCCCACCGAGTAAGGCTGATAGGCTATTCTTTTTTAGTCCACTATCTTGGAGCATCCTCTGTCGG
The DNA here is from genome assembly GCF_010093885.1 of Aplosporella prunicola CBS 121167. Classification (NCBI taxonomy): domain Eukaryota; kingdom Fungi; phylum Ascomycota; class Dothideomycetes; order Botryosphaeriales; family Aplosporellaceae; genus Aplosporella; species Aplosporella prunicola. Next base: position 962,646 of record NW_022983540.1, read on the forward strand.
CTTTCCTGGAGCAGGGAGCACTGGAGGAGAACGTGGGGAACTGATTCGACTTCTCCGCATTCGCATTGTTCATTATTGATCCGGCCTATTCTCGTGCGGTGTTGGTTAAGCCAGCAATGGCCGGTTCGCAGCTGGGCAAGGAGGCCAGCCTGGCTCCGTGGGAGCTTATCGTATAGGTGCCGGGTATGAGGGCCTGGCGGTGCTGCATCAATGCTTCGAAGGTGTTGTCCTTTGTCCGATTTCTCCCATTCGGCTGCCCAGGTTGCATATATTGCGTCCTTGACTGCTTGGAACTGAAGTGATATCAGCGGCTTAAAGCTGTGTTCTCTAAGGCGTGTAGTCGCAGCTTTGGCTAGTTTATCTGCTTCTTCGTTCCCTTTAATCCCACTGTGGCTTGGAACCCATTGAAGAGAGAAACTAATCTAATAGTTATCTAATATACCGGGCTGTTTCTATAATAGATCGGACTATTCCTTGGCCTGATCGCCGCTTGCGTAGGTTCGCTAGTGCTTATAGGGCTGCCTTAAAATCGCTGTAGATTGTGTAGGACGTTAGATTTAGGTTATCGTCTTCAAGGTTTTGCTCTACCGCTAGTTCTATACCGGTGTTAATAGTAATTAGCTCGGCCGCTATAATACTATAGAACTTGCATCATCATCAACCATCAGAAGGGAACGTAACAACTAGCGCTCCCAGGGACCTAAATCCGGCGCCAAACGAACCGGCACAGCCAGCTTATCTACCCCCCCAACTTGCACCAGGCCCCAGG
>NW_022983541.1:0-103824 GCF_010093885.1 Aplosporella prunicola CBS 121167
GGGTAGGGGTTGTTTCTAGTAGCGTATTTTCCTCCGTAAACTAGGGTTAGGTCGGGTTCGTTTCTTGTTCTATATCTATATCGTCGTCCGTTAGGATTAGGGAGGATAGGATAATTCTTAGGCGGGTTGAGGGGGGCGTGGAGGGTTCCTCCCGGATATTAGGGGGGCGGGTTTCCATCTCGAGATTAGCTGGGGGCCTCTTTGGTCTCGAAGTTATAGTTCCGGGGAGTTTCTAGGGGAAGGGTTTTTCTTGGCAAGGAACGCCGAAAAATTTTCCCGCTAGGTCGGAGGAAAGACTGGTATGTTTTCCGGTTGTAACGTAACAACCAAGACCTGGGGCCTGGTGCAAGTTGGGGGGGTAGATAAGCTAGCTGTGCCGGTTCGTTTAGCGCCGGATTTAGGTCCCTGGGAGCGCTAGTTGTTACGTTCCCTTCTGATGGTTGGTTGTGTCCTTTACCCTGTACAAGCACTACCATCTTACAAGACGGTTTAGTTGATGGAGTTAGAAACCATGCTCTCGACGCAGACCAGCACAATAATAAACGTCTCATCCCAGCCCATAGACGCCGCCGCTCCTCCCCAGCGACGCCAACCGCCCAAGAGCAACGCCATCGCTCCGCTCACTCGCTCGCGAGCAGGGAAGCCGACGACTAAGGGTCTCGCCGTTGCCGCCTCGTGGTCGTCGTCGTGCTAGGTGAGTGTAGGTCGTGTCGATGGACGAGGATACGGCATTGCGAGGGAAAAAGGTAGGAAAGACGCATGGATTCTGCTAGCCAGCGGGGAAGAGGAAGAGGGCGGGATGTGGGCATGGGCGAAGAAGCCCGATAGCGCAATCTCCGCCCGACCATCTCCCGCCAACGCGCCATGGAACGCCCCTCCCGCATCGGCTCGGCGCGCGCGCGCGTATGCAGGTGTTGCTGAGCCGCACCTGGCGCACCGGGGGGGCGCGCAACCAATGGCATTCTCTACAAACGGATGGAAACTGCAGCTAGATACTACAGACATACAGGGTGTAGGCGCATAGGAGTGGAACGGGGCGGCTGTGCAGCAAGAAATGTCGATGCCGCAAACAGCACCGGTTTTCGTACTTGTGGAGGCAACGAATTACGACTCAGAAGCCCAGGCACAGACACCGACCTTCCAATCCGATGCGCCTACACCCTGTACACCCTGTACACCCAGCGAGACGCGTACATATCGCTGTGCCGCCCCCTCTCTCGCGGCAGTGGAGGAGTGGAGGAGGTACTTATAAGACATGGAGTGTAGGTATGGAAGAATTCAGTCTCAGCACGATACCAAGCCACAATGGCGACGAAAGAGCTGCTGCTGCGCGTGGACGAACGCCCGATCGATGATGACGATGGGCTGCTCGACATGAGCAGGCTGCGGGACCGGCTCGACGTACGTACGCACACACACACACACCCCGCATTGAAACCCACCCCACCCCAACCCAACCCAACCCAAGCCCATCTAACACACACACGCACGCCACAGGACATGACAAGCGACCTCCTCGCCAGCAAGCGCAGCAAAGACCACCTCGCGCAGCACATCACCACCCTCCAAGCCCAGATCTCCGCCCTCAGCAGCACGAAGACCACGCTCGCAGGCGACAACGCCTCCCTCCGTGCCTGCAACAGCACGCTCAGCGCCGAGCACGCGGCACTGCTCAGCAGGCGACGAACAGCGCAGCTTGAGCTCAGCCGGCTGGACGAGCACGCGTGCAGCCTGCGCGCCGACTGCGCCCGGCTGGCGGACGACAAGTGCGTCCTAGCTGACGACAACCACGCACTAACAGCGCGCCTCAGCGTCGTCAGCGGGAAGCTCGCGCTCCTAAAAGACGAGCACAAGGCGCTGGAGCGGCGGAACCGCGGCTTGCGGGCCGAGGGCGACAGCCTGGCGGAGCGGATCGAGCGGCTCGCGGGGCGGGAAGACGAGTTGGAGGCTAGGTGTCGCCGACTCGAGGAGAAAGGGCTCGGGCTGGCGGTTTGTTGTGCTGTTGGTGTGAGTATTTTTTTTTTCTTGGCTGCTTGTCTACCTTGTCCGTATACATTATTGCTAATGCTAGCGTGTGCACAGGATTGGGGGTCGAGGCTTGCGCTGGGTGAGCCGGATTGATGGACGCCTATTGCTGGTGGTGGTGGTGAGGGTATGGGCGTACGGACGGAGGGCGTTTGGGTTAGGATATGCTGCGAGGGATGGAAAGGTTGGGATGGAAGGACTGCGCTATCTTCTCAATTTTACCTTTTTGCTTTGGACCTAACTCGGCATCTGGGTCGAGCTGGCGACAGCGTGCATTCGCTGCGTCGTTCGACGCGATGATGTGTCGTGCAGCTCGTCTCCGCCGACCAATCGATCCCCAGGCGATCGACGAGTGGGTGGTAAGACAGGGAGCAATGAAGCAGCCGCCAGTCCGACGCTGCCACAACCCGGCTGTTATCCGAGTCAAGATGAACAAAACCAACATCATCTCGCGCAGACAACAACACCCATCGCATCTCGCATCGCGCACGTCACGGCGCCACGACCCCCCCAAACGTCCAGCACCACGTCTCACGCGGCGACCCAATCGCACCGCGGGCGTGTCCAGCCACCTCACCGGTCAACGCATCCAAATGCAGCTTTATTAAGAGCCCGTACGCCGGGAACCCGTCACCCGCGGCGCGAATCCAGCGACAGCGGTCCACGAGGATGAGGCGGCTAGGCGCGGGGCTCGGCCAATCACAGGCGCGCGAGGGAAACGCTCCTGTGCGCGCGGTTTGGCTGGCGCGGACGGCTGCCACGTTTGAGGCCTGGGTGCGCGTGCGGGGTGTTGAAAAGCGGCTGGTGTCCGCGTCGCCGTGGTGGCGGGTTGTTGTTTTTGCTTTGCTTTGGATTGCTGTGCGCGCGAGACAAGACAAGATGGCAGAACACGCGGTTGCGGAGCTGCCTCGGCTGTGCAAGCTGAGGGACGCGCTGGAGGTATGTTGGATTCGTGGCGACGGATCGCTTCTGACGTCCGGAGTAGGAGGCCTACCAGGAAGTCGGCGGGTACCTCGGGGCCCAGCGCTCCGCCTTCATGGACAGCATCGCGTCGCTGGAAACGGAAAAGGCGGCTCTCCGGACGGAATTCGACGAGCTAAAGGCGGCAAAGGAGGCCGTCGAGGCCGAGCGGCACAACTTGCTGGAGGAGTTTGTCGCGCTGAGGGCGAGCAAGGAGTCCCTCGAAGCCCGGGTCCTCGGCCTGCAGGACGCAAACGCCAAACTCGTGGCGGAGAACAAGCTGCTGGATATCATAGCAAGTGTCCTCGAGCGGCAGCCCGTCCCTCCCACGTATCTCCTAACACCCACCCAGGACAAGGACCCCTTTGCGCTCGTGCTCGTCGACGGCAACAGCGTGCCGGTACCTACACCATCCCCCTCCCTTGTTTTGTATCCCCGCGCTGACGCCCACCCCACAGATCCGCGCCACCGACGCCCCGAAGAAGTTCTACGGCGGGCTCCTCGCCGCCACCGTCCTCGTCAACGCCATGCACGCCCTCCAACCCGGCTGCAAGATATACGTGCGCGTGTGGGCGGACCTCGGGTCCTTGGCTGCCGCCAGCGGAGACGCGTTTACGGAGGAGGAGGCGCGGGAGTTTGCGCGCGGCTTCACGGCGTTTGCGCACTGCGATTTCGTGGACGTGGGGAACGGGACGGGGCGCGCGGGCGCAAAGGTCAGAGGTACGTATTGTATCCCTTGTCCATACTACGCGATACATTGCCATGTGACAAGCCTTCGGAGGGCGGAAGTGATGGTTGGGTGGGCGTGTATCATACCATTGGTATGCGGAGCTAACGCGCAGCGAGCAGAGGCCTTCGAAGCCAACGTCGGCAACCTGCACTGCAAGCAGATATTCGTGGCCGACGCAAAAGACGGCTCGGCGTGCTTCCTCGAGCGGTACCGGTTCGGGCGCGAGAAGGAAAAGATCTCGTTGCTAGGCCCTGGGGAGCTGGAGCCCGGGCGCGAGGAGCTGGGCGAGGACTTTGGGCGCGTGAGGTGCGACGAGGTGTTTGCTTAGCGTGGTGGTGGTGGTGTAGGGAGGGGGGTTTTGTGTGTGGTAATGCGCGTTGAGGCGGCCTTAGGTTGTTGTGCTGTTTCGATTTCTCTCGTCGGCAATGTCAATGTCTTGGCGTGTTTATCTACCCCGCGTACCCCGCACTGCGCCCGTGCGCGCATCTCCACAGCAACGGCGTCCAATCTCTTCCATCGTTTCACGCTTGGCGGCGACGGGCATTGAGCGCTGGTGTTGCCGAACAATGTTCAAGTTTAGTAGTTAAATTCTTCGCAGTGACGTGGGTGCGTGCATAGAATCAGCATACCCTAGAGCCCTCACACATCTCCTCAACACCCGCACAATCACATCCCACGCTACCTACTTCCCCCTCTCGCTAACCCTTACCATCATGTCCTCCTGATACACAAACCACTGATTACACAGCCTTACGCCCTCCCCGCCAGGCCGCTGAACCAACTCGACATCGAAGCGGCGCACAATCTGCGGAACCAGCTTCAGCATCTCCATGAGGCTGATGTTCTTGCCGATGCAGGTGCGCGAGCCGTGCCCGAACTGTGCGTGGTGGAGAGTTAGAAGAGAGAAAGAAAGAAAGACGCCTCCCACCTCCCACCCCCCTCTCACACACACATACGCACACATGTTGGGGAATCAAGGAAACAACCTATGGAAGGTAGGCGGGCGAGGGGGGAGGGGGCGCGTGCGTACCTCCAGCGAATACCGGTCCATCTTCTGGCGCTGCTCCTTCTCGCACAGCAGCCACCGCTCCGGCCGGAACAGATGCGCGTCGGGCCCGAAGACGGCCTTGTTGGCGTGCGCGACCCAGGGATTAACGCCTACGACGTCCTGCACACACACAGACACACACAAACATCAGCATCAGCATCAACATCACCATCACCATCACCATCCCCAACACCAACGAAGAAAAGCAGACTCACCCCCTCCTTAAAGAACCGCCCGCACAGCTCGGCCCCACCCCTCGGCACGACGCGCCACAGCGGCAGCCCCACGGCCGGATGCACCCGCAAGCCCTCCTGCACCACCGCCTGCAAATACGGCAGCGTCTGCGCCTGCGCAAACGTGATCGGGTCCGCGATGGCGCCGGTGCGGGCCGCGGCGTCGAGCTCGGCGCGCAGCTAGGTACGCAAGACAAACATGGGCGTTAGCATTGTTGTTGGACAGGAAACGCGACGGTGGGTACGGTACGGTACGGAGCAGGGTCGCGGGAGAGGAAAACGGAACAGCAAAGGAAAGGTGTAGGTACTTTGGCCAGCGCGTCCGGATTCCCCGCCAGCCCGCCCAGCACGGCCGCCAGGCTGATGCTCGTGGTATCGCTGCCGGCGGCCACGTTCGCGTTGATGGTGTTGATGACGTCGTCCCAGGTGAACGTTGTCGGGTCCGCGTCATGCAACGCCAGGATCTTGGCGAGAAAGTCGTCGCCGCCCTGCACGCGCTCCTTCCCCTTCCCTATCTCCTCCCTGCGCTTCCGGATCTGCGCCTCGCTGAACGCGGTGATGACGAACCGGCCGTGCGAGCGGAAGCGCTTCAGAAACCGCAGCAGCGGCGCGTGCACGCCGGGGTAGACGCCCACGGGCGCGGCGTACGCGAACAGGCTGCGCGTGAGGGCGATGAGGCCGAGGGCGTCCTCGCCCGCGTCGAGCATGCCGAAGCGCTTGTTCAGCTGCGTGCGGAAGCCGAGATTAGTATGTACCTCGTGGCAGGCAGGTAGGTAGACGCAGAGTACTGTGCGCAGGGAAGCAGCAGCAGCAGCGCCGGAGACGCAAACGACGCACGTACCGTGATGAGCCCGATGGTGTCGAGGGCATAGCACTGCATCCAGCGCTGCAGGTTCACGGGCTCCGCGTGCCTGCGTATGTACAAGACGCAGCGCGTCAGTTGCTGTCGGCTGCACCAGCCCCAAACGGCTCCTACATACCTCGCCATCTCGCGCAGCCGCGCATGCATGACGCGTACCGTGGCGTCCACGGCCTCCTCCATCTTCAGCAGCATGCTCATCGAGTACAGACTCGCGACCTTGCGCCGATTCAGCCTATGCAGCTCCGGGTCCCTGCCGGAGAAAATGTCGTCGGTATGCGCGTCCGGGTCACCGCTCGCGACGTACCAAGGCGCCTTGACGAAGCGCGTGCCATGGCCGTAGATGGTGCGGATGGCGGCCGGGTCGTCGATGCTGAACCAGTTGGGTGCTACGCGCACGATTCGGCCGTGGCGGGCGTGCAGGGCGATGTTGGTGGTGTGGAAGTCGGCGCGCAGGATCTGGGCTAGGTACCAGAGGCGCGAGAAGCGGGCGAGGAGGGGGCCGGGGACGCTGCGCTGGGGCGAGAGGAGCGCGAAGAGCGTGGCGCGGAGGAGCGTGAGGGCGATGATGGCTAAGATGGCTAGGGCGAGCGTTTGTGGTCGAAGGGCGTCTGAGGGGAGCAGGCTGAGGAGCGCCATTGCGTGTTGGTTGGATAAGTTCCAGTCGGCTTGCAAAGTAACCTACCTACCTCTCCACACCCACATTTATATACCACGCCCCCTCGTCCCCGTAACCCACACTCGTAGCTCCGGGGCATCAGGGTAATGATCGGCAGTGCTTGCACCAGGAAGCGTCCGCCTGCGCAAAGAGGAGACATGCCATTGGCCGCGGAAGTGTTCGCGCCTGCCGTCTGCTGCCCGCTGTAAAGCGCTCTCCGCCTCCGCCTCCGCCGTAAGTACTAGGTAGCGGGGGGGGGGGGGATCGACAGCGAGGTTCCACCTGGGCTTTTCTGTTCGAAAAGAGGGCGGCGGGAACCGTTCTCTGGTTTCCTTCGGGCTGGAGTCTCCATGCTTCCACTGTTCACCTGGCATCTCGCCTGCCGAGAAACTTCGTAGTCGTAGGGAATATATCACCGCGGCTACCCACGTATCCTTCATCACACCCCACTCCGCTCCCACCGCGGATACCGGATCCTACTCCCCCTCCACACATTGACGCTATCCACAGGAAAGCGCCTCTTATCCCGTGCTTCCCTACCCTCATACCGCACATCCAGCACCACCTTTCTCCCATCATCCTCAGACAGCTTCTCCAGCTCCTCCAGCACCACCATATGCTGCACGCCCTTCTTCCGCGTCGACTCCTCGGCGCACAAGACCCTCACCTCCCTCAGCGACCAAAAGCCCAACCCGTTCTCCGCTTTCCCAAGCAGCAGCACAACGTCCGGCACGCAGCGCATGTCGCAGTAGCGCAGTTCGAGCGCCTCGAGCGACTGCGGCAGCAAGTCCGACAGCGGCGGCACGCACGGCACGGCGCGCACCTCGCTCGGGGCGGCGACGCGGCCGCGCCCCAGCCCGAAGCCCGTGTACGGCGCGTGCAGCAGGCCGAGCAGCGACTGCTGGCCACAGCGCAGCGTCTTGAGACGGGTGAAGCCCGTCAGGTCGCCCAGGTAGAGCCGGTTGGGCGGGGAGTGCTGCCAGAGGCCCTTCAGCGCGTCCTCGTTCAGGTCGAGCGTCAGGTGCTCGAGCGTATTGCCGTGCCACTGGAGCAGCGCGTCGGCGGCGTCGCGCGGCAGGAAGTTGTCACCCGGGACGAGCGAGTCGTACGTGTACGCGAAGGTAGTGAGGGCCCTGCACGCGCGCACGATCTCGAGCAGCCGTGACGCGCGCATCTGCGCCCCGTGCAGCCGCAGCGCCGTGATGCTGGACATGGCCGGCTTCAGCAGCCCCGGCGGCAGCCGCACGGGGTTGGGGCGCACCCACTCGAGCGTCGTGACGCGCGGCAGGGCGAAGAAGACGTCGCAGTAGGTGAAGTCGTGCCAGCCGTGTTTGGGGTCGTCCGAGTCGGCCGAGAGGTACTCGAGGCGCTGCAATGGGCGCGAGGCGTCTTGCGTGTTGGCCGCCGCGGCCCGGAGGACGGCAATGGTCAGCTTGGGCTTCTCCCACACGTCTTCGAGGCTGAGCTCGCGCAGGTTGGGCAGCATTGCCAGCAGCAGGGCGACTTCGGCGTCCTGGTGACGAGGGTCCTTCTCGGTAAGGCGTCGGATCCATTGGGCCTTCAAGTCAGCGGTAGGCCAGTCGAGGCGCGCGACGGCGTCCCGGCAGAGCGACAGAGCGTGCTCGGGAATAGGCGCGTCGTCGAAGCTCGAGGTGGGCCAGGATTCAATTGCGACGGCCCTGACATGGCGGGCGAGGTCCGGGCGGAGCAGGATGGTGCGGAAGAAGGGGCGGATGCGGCGGCTGAAACGGCGGTAGTGCAGATTGTACTCGGCCGTGACGAAGGAGTGGTAGAGGAAGCGCTGCGTCACCTTTTCGAGGGCGCGGCAGACGAGCGACACTTGGGCGAGATGCCCAGGGAGCGGGATAAAGGATAATATGTGAGCGACGAGCTCGACGGGGAGGTCGGAGAAGGAGGCCATGGGTGTTGAGGTGGCGATACTTACGCGAGACGGCGTTGCGGTCGATGAAGCTGGTTGCCGTGGTGACTGGTGCGGGGCTTCTGTAGTTACACACGCGCCATCATGAGAAAGCCATACTCTCAACATTACCATTACACTATAACCCTCTAAGCCGTAATAACCAAGATTCCCAATCCCCAGCCACAACACTCAACAATCTAGACATATCCAAACACAGCCGCCATCTAAGCGCCGAAGCCAACCTCGGACCGCTTGCCCTTCTTGACGTTGTTCTTGCACTTGCCGGGGATCATGTTGCAGTCGAAAGAGTTCATGACGTCGAAGATCTTCTGCACGTCGTCCGGCACGGCAGACGTGTCGCCGCACGGGTTCAGCCAGCTCTGGTACTGCTCGACGGCCTTCTTGCCCGTGCCGTAGGCCTTTTCGATGACTTTGGCCGCTTCGACACCAGCGACTGCGGGGGAGAGGAGAGCCATGTTAGCGAGCGAGTTTTTTTTTTCTTGACCTGTGGAAAGAAAGAACGATGGACTTACTCATGCCCGCGTCCAGCGTCTCGCCGACTTCGGGGACAATGGCCTCGCCGACCTCGAGCACCACGCTGAGCGCCGACATGGTGAGCTCGCAGCCAATCTATCAAACACACGCACGAATCAGCACAAGCACACACAGGAAGCAGGGCACCAAGCAGAGCTGGCAGCAGCACACATGACATACCTCAGCAATAGCCGGCAGCGCCTCAATAACCGTCTCAGCGATCTCGTTCAAGAACGCATTGTTGCAAGAGCAATTGCCCTGGGCGACCTTGAGCTTCGTGCCGGGCTCAACCTCGTAGTGCACGTCGACGCCGACGCAGCCGATCGACGCCATGTCGCCGGCCTCGGCCTTCTTCTTGTACGCGTCGCCGCACACGCCCAGGCAGTCGTGGATCGAGGCGTCGTGGTTCGGCGGGTCGTAGACGAGGCAGTGGCGCGAGTTCTCCCAGCGCGCCTTTTCGTAGTTGAAGGGGGAGCCGTTCTTGGCGACGACGGTGGACGCCAGAGCCGTGGCGGCGGTGAGGAGGAGCGTTGCGGCGCGCATGGCTGTGGTTGTTGTTGTTGTTGTGTTCGGGGCCGTGGGGGCAAGGAGTTGCGTGCGTTGGTGTAGGTAGGTTGCGGTGCTGCTTGGACAGATGAACCGTTTCTGGAGTCTGTGTATCCGAGTAAAGAGCTCAAGACCGCTGTATCGATGCCAGGCTTTCTCGCCCCGCGGAGCCAACGTTTATATACCCATCATCATCATCTCACTTGTCGCGCCCGCGCCCGCTCTCCTCGCTCGCCAGAGTAAGACCACACGCCCACGCCTCCATGGCACCCGCATCCGTGAACGCGCGCGCGAATCCTTCCAGCCTTTCCCTCCCCACCCAGCAGTTACCGCAACGGGCAGCCCGGCTGCACACACCGCGTAGGCCCCCAAAGCCAACAACGACGAGCCGTGGTACCAGCGCCTGCACTGGAGCTGCCGCTGCCGCTTGCGCTGCGTTCCCGCTCCGCCCAGCACGTCATGGCGTCAAGGCCGCAGGGCGTGCGCCGTGGGGTCCAGGATGTGGGGGGGCGGGTTTGGTCCCTCGCGGGCCAGTGCGCGGGGGCCAAAAGTCGGAGATCTGGGCGCTGCGATCGCTATACGACAGGGGGGTGGATGGCCGGGTCGACGGTCGCGCCTCACCGACCCTTGCTCTGTGCGGAGAGACGTTGCTGGCGCATGGGGGCCAAGGAGGTGAGGTGCTGTTGTTTGTGGGGAGGGGATTGAAGAGGAGGAGAGACGGTGAAGTGAGGTGAAGAGATGTGATGTGGAAATCGATACTCCGTACTATTGACAGGACAAGACTCACCGACCGACAGCGACAGCACCTCTGCCCTCCCACCTACCCATCCACACACCCCACACCCAACACGAAGCACCCCATCAAAGGATGCACCCGAAACAAGCGTCCAGCCCTGCAAGGAAATTACCTCGAACTTTGGAAGCCGGCCTCATCGGCCACGAACGACAGCGGTCAGCGATCGAATGAGCGAATCCTTCCGGCGCTGGGGCGTCGGGACTCCGGCGCACCGGCACGGCCTTGTTGATTTGCGCGCGGGAGGGTCCGTGATCTGTGGGCCGTAGGCTGTGGGTTGTGGGCCGTGATCTGTGGGTCGTGGGCTGCCTTATGTAACCATGTATAGGACTCCGTACATACAGGGTGTAGGCTGCAGTCAGGCACGTCGGATCAGGTAGAACGAAGCCGCTGTGGGTAGAGCAAGGAACGTCGATGTCGCAAACAGCCCGCGCAGGGTCTCGTACAGTAAGTACAGTGCTTGTGGAGGCTGCGAAGGTCGACTTACGTGGTAGAAGCCCACCTAGGTAGGCACAGACGCCGACGATCCGATGCGCGCGCCTGAACTGCCCACCTACATAAGTGAGTAAGAGATCGGCAGCGGATTGGACCTCCCAAACTTACCTACCGTGGTCGTGGACTGTTGTTGTTCTGGCCAAGGCGGCTGTGGTGGAAGGAAATAAGATGGGTACCTAGGCAGTAAGGAAGACAGAAGGATTAGAGGCACTCGCTTACTGCCTTACCTAACACCTCGCCCACTCACTAACTAGTTATACTTCTAGCGTTAGAACAATCGCTGTCGCAGCAATTGTAGTGTTGGACGCCGGATTAGGCTGTTCAGGTGCTGTAAACAACTAGTGGTGGAGCTCTGCGTCACAAATCCTACATCAGGCAGGTGTTCTCATACCTCTAGAAACAACAAAGTCACAACAGGTCCACAAGCCGCGAAGATCAGTAAAGAAAAGGGTCATTTCACATAACTATCTAAACTACCAACACCATCACTCCCATGTAATCCTGCCAACCCGCTTACACGTCCGCCCACTCGCTGTCCGTGTCCTTGGGCGCCGGCGTCCTCGTCTCCTCCACATACTTCTTGAACTTGCCGTTCGTAGCCACCACCTTGCGGAAGTGGTGCGCGTCGACGAGGATGCCGTCCTCCTCCCTGAAGCCCTCCTTCTCCGAGGCCTCGTACTCGGCCAGCGCAATGGCCGTCTGGATGGCGTTTCGGATCTCGCGGCCGTTCCAGTCCAGGTTGGCCACCTCCTTGTCCGTGAGCAGATAGTTCTTGGCCTCGGGCGAGACGCGGATCTGCGAGCCCATCTCGTCCGACAGCTTCTGGAAGAACGACTCCATGATCGCCTTGCGCGTCGCCGCGTCCAGGCTGTCGAAGCCCACCACCACGTGCACACGCGACATGAACGCGTCGTCCATCGTGTCGATGCGGTTCGTCGTCAGGAATAGCAAGCCACCGAAGTACTCCATGCGCCGCAGGAACGCCGTCACGACACCGTTGCGCGCCAGGTCCGACGTGCGCCGCTTCTCCAAGAAGATGTCGGCCTCGTCGATCAGCAGCACCGCGCGCCAGCGCGTCGCCAGGTCGAACCACCTCGCAAGCTCGTCCTCGATCGACGACTCGTTGGAGCCAAGGTCGCCAATCGTCAGCGCCACCAGCGGGCGCCGCGTGTGGATCGCCGTCGTCTCGACCGTGTACGTTTTACCCACACCGGGCGGGCCGTGCAGCAGCACCACGACACCCTCGCCCTTGTTCTTGATGAAGTCGGCGGACCACGCTAGCTTCGACTTGGTCTGGCGGTACGAGAGCGCCTTGATGATGTTCAGGTTCTCGGCCTCGATGTTTGCGTCGGGCGTCTTCTTCGGGAAGGGCACATCCGTCATGAAGTCGACATTCAGCGGCTGCCAGGACTTGTTGGCCAGCGAGAAACCGACCATGACCGGGCACAGCAGGAAGCGGTGGTCGTCGTTCAGCGCCTCAGCCGTGGCCGTGCCGGCATCGTACTCCAGTGGCTTGAGCTTCCGCGGTACGCTGTTCTTCTGCAGGTGGCCCTGGTCGTAGATAATGGCACCCTCCTCGTCACCATACTGGTTGCTAAATCCCCACTTGTGGTTAGGGAAGTTTGCCCAGTAGGGGTACTGGGACTCGGCAACGATTGGTCCTTTAACCTTTGGAAAGTGTCAGCTGGAAAGTTATACCAAATGAGCGAGGCAGCATGGTACTTACGTGCTTCTTGTCTTCGCTCATGTCTCTGCCGTCGTAGAAACGGTAAGAGTGGCCCGCGTACGCAATGTCGCGGGCCTTCTCGCCTCTAGCGATAAAAGCTTCACGCCTCTTGCCTCCGTCGACGCGGTCAAGATACTCCCTGGGGTACACATTCAGGGTCGACACCACCTTCTCACCCTCAAAGTAAGGGATCTCGATCTCGGTCTTGGACCGAGAGATCCTAGAGCTGCTCCAAGTGTGGTCGAGGAACCAGACCTTCGCTGTGGCCTTCTTCTCATCTTCGTTCTCCTCCGAGTAAGAGACACTCTTAATGACACAGCCGATCCATGTGTCGTCGTGCTGAGCATAAGCGAGCGCGCCAGGACGGAGCAGGTACCAGAGGTCGTCATAGGTCGTGGTCGCCTCCTCCTTCTTCAGCCTCCTACGAGCGGGCAGAACGGTACGCTCCACGTGAGGCTCAATGAAGTCGAGAAGGACCTTCAGGTGCTCATACGTGGTAGCCGCATCGTCTTCCTCGTCATCTTCGCTGCCCTTCTCGAGAGCCAACCGATTGCGAAGGTCCCTGAGCTCGGTGACGTGGTGCGCCAGCACATGGTACGGCTCGTGGATGGTAATGGTGTCACCAGTCAGATTTTGCCTTTACTCTTGCGTTAGTCATTAGGTCCAATACAACGCTGATGAGTGACACTTACGCAGGGTAGTACTGCACGACGTCGCGGATTGCCTTCAGCAGCCAAGGCGAGTGCACGACCATTCTGGTCGCATTGATCTTGTTGATGCGCTTGTTGTCCAGCGATGGCTTCACTGGCTTCTTCTCCTTCTTGTCCTTGGCGTCCTTCTTCTCGCCGTCTTTCTTCTCGTCGTCCTTTTCGTCTTCCGAATCCGACTCCGACTCCGAGTCTGCCATGCCGCCATAGGCACCTGGGAACATGCCCGCAAAGCCGCCAGTGCCGCCACCCATGCCCATGGTGCCTCCAAACGCCGACTTCCGGTCGTCGTCCTTCTGGCCCCAAGTGTTCCAGTTCATACCCATGCCTGGCCATTTGTACTTGGGCATCTTGGTTGCGACGTTGAGCTTGGTGATGATCTCGATGACGGGCGCAGGGCCAGCCTGTTGAATGACAGACTTCTCTGAGACCTTCAAGTCGAAGGGCTTGTCATTTTGCTCGCACTCGAAGTCGGGACCGAACTGGTCCTCACATTCGACCTTGTAACGGATAGCGCAGGGAGAGGCGATAGGCTTCTCGTTCTCGGCCTGGGCGATCGCCTCGTTGTTCTTTGCGTCCACCATTGTTGCGACTTGTGAATGTATTGAGGAGTGAAGAGTGTAGGAGAGAGTAGAGGATGAGGTGAAAAGGTTGTAGAGGATGGAGAGGGTGGGAAAGGATGGAGGATGTTGATGGCCGTTGAGGAGCGTTCAGGGCGTGTATATAAGTCAACTGCTTCAGTTGACCAGTACGCACTGGTGCCTACAGCAGACGCGATGGGTCATCATCAGAACCCCTTCCGATTGGTCGTTCCGCTCTATCGACGCTATCTGAGACTGCGCCCCTGGCAGGCTGTGAAAGTATCGCGACGCTGTTGCCTGATGCCTGGTGTGCTGGCTGGTCGTGCCTGGAGCGGGGTGCAGCGTGGGGTCCGGCGGTGAGGCTGTGCGGAGGCTGATTCACACGGACCTGCGATGACTTGACTTGCACTGGAGCCACGAAGTTTTACCGTACCTATGTTGGATTTCCGTCCAATACCTAGTCAAAATAAACTTTCTTTTGGCGGCAAAGCTGTGCTGAGCGGGCTTGGACCGATGCAGGCGCGTTCGTATGCGGTCTCTGCAGTCGCCTGCACCTCCAGGCATCGGCGTCGCCGGAGAACCGCTAATGCAGTTGGCAGGAAAGTTCCGACTCCACACAATTAAAGATTCGCAGTCGATCTCCCATGGCCCACCTCGCGAGGCTCTCACTGGGCGTATCGCGATCAATCAGGTTGGCCTGCACGAGACTGAAACTCAAATGTGACTCACCGACGCGGCATTGCGTAAAGACGACGACCTAGAAGGGACACCGCAATGGCTTTGGACAACGCAAAACTGGGGAATTTAATAGAACGCGTTAAGAAGAGTCAACGGTCGCTCGGGAGTCGGCTCCAGACAGGACGATCAACATCATCGCGCTGATGCCTTGACGCTGGAACGCGTGAGAACCCGAGGCGCGTGCACGTGAAGACGTGTCCTGTGTTGGTAAGCATCCACACTGATGAGATATGTCGCACGTAGATCTCCAAGTCACACATGGCACCCACTCAAGGTGCGCGGAGATGGTTGGTGAGCGGGCGCAGGCGACAGGCGACAGGCGGCAGGCGGCCTTGGCGGCCTACCTAGGCCCATGGCCGCTTGCTCCGGTATTTTACCGTACAGGAGCCTCACCTGTCGCAGTTTTTTCGTCAAAGGAGAACACCCTTTCACAGTTCTACCATACCAAGATACCCGATTTCCCGAAATCAAAATGAACGGACTGCTGCCTAGCTCTTCGCAGATCTATTATGCGCAAAGACAGCATCTTCGCAACTAACCGGTGAAGGCAGACATGAAGTCGTGGCCGCGTCTTCCGTAGGCGCTTGACGCTTGACGCTTGACGCTTGGATAAGGGCTAAGTTGAAATTTTGTTTAGGCTGATTGGGAGGGCGAAATACAGGCGGATTCTAAAACCTACATCCTACACCAGTCGATATCTCGTCGGCCCCATCGTCATGAATTTCCACATCCCCCTCACCATGTTTTCCGTCGTCAACGTCACGTCTTCCGGATTTTCGTCTTTCCCTTGAGCTGAAGCATTTGGAGTTGGACTGGAGTTTAGCTCCTCAACAGGATGCACCACCCACGAAACACTCAAGCCGCGATGCTGCGATCGCGGCAAAGTCTCCAGGGTCTGCTGGAAAGGCGTGAACACGAACACGCCGTTCTCACGATCGCCATCCACGTCGAACACGGCACGGATTTGAGGCAACGCAGAGCTAGCAGCAAGGCTCAAGCGAGTAATAAGCTCGCGTGCAAAGCCGGCGATGGCATCTGGGGTAGGGGGTAGGTCTTTGTCGCCAAAAGAAGTATCGTCCCTGAGCTCTGCGGATTCTGCAAGGCGGCGCATCATCGCTTGGGCATACTGTACTCGCGAATAGCTCCAAGTTGCTGGATCGTCATCATCTTCCGGATCAGAACGTCGGGTAGACTGTAGTGGTTGCGGGAAGGCTTCCTCGTCAGGCTTGTTGATAAGCCGGCCTTCCCATATGCCGCCGTCGGTCATGACTCGGTCGATCATCCACTGCTGGTAATACCTCCAATCAGGTCCCTGGTCAAGCTTAAACATGCCCTTGCGGTTCTCAATCTTGGTGTCGTTGGCAGGAAAAGATTCCTGGAAACCTTCGTCTGTCCGGTTCCGATGTTTCCAGTAGCTGTTCGAAACGCATTGCCAGATTGCGTCACCGAGTGCGACCTTACCGGTCTTGTAGCAATGCACGAGAATTTCATATAAGATATGCGTGCACGCAAGCCAGTACTTTTTTTCGGTTGCGCGAAGCCGCTGATCAGTCCGGTTGGGGTCCTCTGGCTTATCTTCATTGTCTCCGTATCGGATTTTGACAAGTCTGGACCAAGACAACAAGTGCTTGTCTCTGATCAATGCAAGGTCGACGAACTGGTCAACCTTCCATAAAAATCCTGGTATTGTCAGGCCTCTTGCGGAGAACGGGAAACGACCGGTAGTATTGCGACCGAATGTAGGTCCAGTCGCGTTCATCTCGCTCGCGTTTATGTAACTGAGTTGGTAAGATCTGGAGGGCACCCAGGAGAAATCATTGCCGGTTGGCCACTGACCTAAATGACCGAATCAGAAATGCCGGCTTCACCTTTCTACGAATGCTCTTACTGGTATCAAGGCTGCGCGGTACAGTGTACAACTCCGGAGGAAAGAGACTGAAGTCCGCATTCATAATTGCGAGAACGTAAAGGCATGTGCTAAGGTACTTCTGAGATTTCGCCAGCGGGACGGTATTCAGGCGGAAGTCGTAGTCACACAGATTGGCGACAATGGCCAGCCTGTCAGCTACGCGTTCATTGTGCCTGTGCCTTAGGAATGACAAAGCCACAGCAGCATTACAGGTGCGTCGTGTCTTCAAGGCACCGGAGATGGTAAAATCAGAAAGCAGTGCGGGAGCCTGGGTTGGATGAAACCAAGGCATGCTACCAAGCGCTTTTTTCCAGTCACCGCCTTCGAGTATGATTTGCGACCCTGTCTTGGATTGGAAGAAGCCATCAGTCTTGGATCGGGATACATCTTCGTCCTTGGACTGGAAGAAACTGGTCGCTTGCTGAATGCATGTCTGCAGGAAGTCCAGTTTAATGGCGATATCTGTGAGAGAAACATCATGGCAAACAAGGCTCCAGCCTTTTGTTTTGGTCTCAGGAGGACGAGGAAACAGTATAGTCATGTTTCCGCTGGATGCGAATGCTTCTTGCAGGATCCAAGCTCGGGTGTTCCAGCGGTCGTTTACGATCAAGGCTAAGGCATCGGCAAGATCCGCTAGCCGTAACGTAAGACAGGTTTGTAGCGGTACTGGACCACGGCGCACAAATTCAGAGCCGCACTTCCACTCGAAGAATGGGAGCAGCGCTTCGAGATGGCGCCGTTCGAATACTGACTGGAACAGACCTATGGAGGCGCTGGCTTGGAGATAGACAATATCCATGGCTTGGATAGCCAGGTCTTTCTCATACGGGTTGTCTTGTTCGATGCATTCCTGCTTACTAGTTACGCCCTTACCACAGTTTCGGTTGTCCTTCATAGCATACCTGATCGATCCAGACCATCCGGTATCCGTTCTGTGCAGCGAACGCCACCGCTCTGTCAATGGTATCTTTCGACGCTCGTATCTCTCGGCGGGTCATGTCTTCCTCTACAACGTAGTACGGCTCATTGGGCTCTGTTCCAGCCGTCCCAAATGCCTTCGGGCTTGACCAGCAATACGAAACGGCGACGAAGTGCGAGCAATGAGAAAGCTCTGACGGTTTTGTATGACGGGGTCGGAGTCTTCGTATGCGGAAACGGGTTACTTTTCCACTGGTGGGGAACAGGGGTATGCGGCGGCAGTCATCACAGGATGCTTCCTCGATGTGGATGCACGGATCAGCGAACTCTTTCAGCTTCTGTTCCCGGGCTCTTACGTCGGGCGTTTTCTTGCGTAAGTCGTGTGCAGCGCAGATATGCCCGGCCTGGGGTCGTAGCTGCTGTGTGCATCGAGTGCATTGCCCTTTCGCAGAGATCTCGGGCTCGTCAGGCGCAGAGGCGTCGCTTCCATCATCGAACGTGAGGAATCGGAGGTTTTTTGCCCATTTTGCGGCAAAGTGGCGATGCGTTCGGTGGGTTAGGATTTCTTCCACGTTCGAGGATAGTTGGAGTCCGATGGGGTTGACTCTGGCCTCCCGGGTGTCATAAACCATTATTTCATCCATGGCTTGCTTGCGTAGGTGTAAGGTAGAATGTTTTAGCTAATTATAGCTTAGTTGTGCTTGTGGAGTACAAAAAAGGAAACAGTCGAATGTACTTATTTCTAAACAGAATTGTACTGGTTTGTTGTTAAGTGCTACAATCCGTTTTGGCCCCCACGATGTCGCTCCACTTATCAGGCTGAGTCGTTTCAGCCTCACCTTTGATGGTTTTGTGATAGGCCCAGGTTTACGCTCCGGGGCCTGCAATTGCAGATAGCAGTGGAGTTGCCACTTCAAGATAGCAACATTTTGGCTGAAGCGGCTACATTTGTCTGAAAAGGCTTGTTATTATTTTCAAAAGCCTCTCCATATTTAATGCAAGATACTTCATTGGTTCAGGATGCAGGGATGCTTCTTTTCTGTAAATTGTTGGGTACTGTAGCCATTCGACTAGAAGGCTCCATTTGATGTTGAAAGGTTTATATGGCATCGACATATCGAATCGAAAATAGTAAATAAACCCCGAAGAGAACTGATGGAATATTCCTTTAATAAACATGGATTGGAATGGGTTACGCGGACATCAAATTTTCCCGAAAAGTAGTTTTTCGATTGTATACCACAAATATATCTTTGTCGTCAGAATGTTTTAGTAGCTGCTTATTGATAAGTATTTGTTCAGCAGATTGATGTTTAGGTAGGGATACGACTCGTATCTTCGGCGAGTAACTGACCAATAGTTCGGCCACCTAAACCCACTTTTCAAACTCAGCCTATCATCAATAAGCATTAAATATTGAATGCAGCGAAAACCTAGAAAAATCCATGACTAGCTGCATTATTCGATGTCATCCGTACCACCGTTAATCACAGATCATTATCCAATCATCACTTTGTTTAACCCCATTAGCATCAAGTTAACATGATGTACGATTTATCCAACCGGATATCCTCGCTCCCGCTCCCGCTGCCAAGCCTCGCAAGAATTCTTGTGACCTTGTCCCTTGATTATTCACTGCAGGTCACCCCACTCTCGAGCTTGTACTACATTAAAAAGCCACGGGGAGTTCGCCTTCAGTCGTTATCTTTGCGCTGCCATTTCACAGTGTCGTTCATACTTTCAAAGCATTTGTATCTCAGAAATGCCACCTATCCCTTTCTCCCCCGCCCTCAGCGGCGCCGAAGTCAATAAGCCCCTTCCCGGCACCAATATCGCAGGGAAAAACGCATTGGTCACAGGTGGCGCATCCGGAATCAGTGCCGCTATTGGTCGCGTATTCGCGGAAAAAGGGTGTGCAATGCGAATATCAAGATGAAGACTACTACTAAAACATAAATTGCAGCGCATACGTTACGCTTGTCGACAGAAATGAAGAACTTGGAAACAAACTTGCCACAGAGCTGCAAGCCAAAGGGCTCCGGTAAGAACCTTTTCGCCGCCCCCTAAATTTCCAAAATCAGCGCTAACCATCGCAAAGAGTGCAGTTTGTGGCTGCAGATGTCACATCATGGGATTCACAAGTCCAAGCTTTCAAATCAGCTATCCGATTCCACCCCGCTCAAACTCTCGACATTGTAGTCTGCGGAGCCGGCATCTTTGGTGAGACCTTCGTGTACCCCGACGAACCAGATCTCAAATCGCTCGACCAAGATCCGCCACAGCCGGATATCGCAGCTTATCACGTCAATGCCATCGGCGCACATTTCACTGCCAAGCTCGCGCAGCTGTACTTCGACCTGCCCCCCCTTGCACCACCGTCAGGACAGCAGCAGCAGCAAAACTATCCGAAGTCACTGATCCTCATTTCTTCTCTCGCGTCCTACTTCGATATCCCGTTGATGTCGGAGTACGGGGCATCCAAGTTCGCTGTGCGCGGGCTTTTCCGCAATATTAAACCCGTTCTTGCAAGCCGCGGACACAGAGTCAACTTGATCGCGCCTTGGATCATCGATACCCCATTGACAGTGGACTGGATTAAGATGTTTGCTGCTGCTGGCGCGCCGCATGCGGACATGAAAGAGGCGATTACTGCGGCAATGAGGTGTACAGATGATCTTCGCGTCAATGGTAATGCTAGTTTCCTTTGTCAAGAGAGACTTTTGTTAACGTATTTTGCCAGGCCGTGCGTTTGCCATTGCGCCAGGAAGAGCGATTGATTTGTGTGATGATTTGGAGGGAGTAGATGCTGGACCGGCGATGAAGAAGTACTGGGCGGAGTTTTTGCAGGGGTGGGATGAGATTGAGACGAGGATGTTTAAGATTATGGGATTTTCCAAAAGGCTGCCAAAGCTTTGAAGCTACCGAGGGAGATATCTGATTGGCCCCTTTAGAAGATCATTCTTTTGATTGTATGCTGTAAGTCAGCCTTGTAGTTCACCGAGGTTGAAATCAGTATTACAGCATCCAGCCTTTCATCAGCGGGGCATGGAGCTCTCCAAGCCAAAGCTGGGGCAACCAAAACAAACATTCTTGGACAAAAGCCTAGCGATCAGCTATCTCGCGTGAATTATAACAGATGTGGCTGCTGACAGCACCGGTGAGTCCCACCTGTCAACCGACAATTGGCCTACCAGCCTTAGCGAAATATCTGTGAAACATAGAAACCGGTTCATTCGATGCCTCTGCAGAAAATCACTGCATGGTTCTTATTGCTTCTGCCTAGGCGCAGAAAGTAATCGTAGCATGAGGTGATCGACGCACTAGTTAAGCTGTGCCATCCCCGATCTTACCTCTTCTACTTTCCTATCTTCCGATATCCTCCCACCAAATTTACCAGCACACGAGACCAAAACCTCGCCGTTCAGATCCTATTAACCTTACATTTCGGCCACGTTCAGTCTAGATGGAAGCGTTTGAAGAGGCTCGAGATGAATTTCTCTCCAAACTCTCAGCCGCGGATCGAAATCTGTTGGATAAGTGCGACACAGCGGAGGCACTAAGGCTCGACTTGGTATCACTCGAGGAACAAGACAGAAACAACAACAGGCGCCGCCAGATCCTTGAAAAAATGAATCCTTTCTTCCGAGCTGTTGACGACTACTCAAAAGCGATTGATATATTTTCAAGTGCTAAGCCGGAGATTCTTGGCCCAATTTGGGGTAGTGCTCGCTTGCTTCTTCAAGTACGTTAGAGTTAACAGGGTGCGCACTTCTTCCACTTACTTGGTCCCAGATTGTATCTGAGTATTCCAAGTTCTTCGAAAAAGTCGTCTCTATGCTGCAGGATCTTTCTATACAGTTCGATCGCTTTGCAGTACACGCTCAGCTATATCCGTCCAAATCCCATCCGCGGTTTCACGGAAGCCTCGTCCGCGCATATTCCACTTTCCTGGACGTGAGCTTGGAAGCGAAAAAACTTTTTGGTGACAAGTCGGCGAAAAAGGGTATTCAACTCCTTTCGAAGATGTAATCTACAAAATATTCTAAGCTACGTGTTTAGGGCTCACAGGCGGTTTCGCTCAAAAATCGTCCCGAAAGCTATTGAAGCAAGGCTTTCTTGACGCAAAAACTAAACTGGAACACTTAGTCAATGAAGTTACCCAAGAGTATGACATCGCTGAGAAGATAGAATCTTCCGTGTTTAGAACGGAGGTTCGGACTAAAATAAAGCGTAAGCCAAGTATTCTATTGTTTATATTTTATCATAACCTTCTTATGTTCCCTTATAATGTGAGTAAATTTTTATCTAATTCAACTGCTTATACTTTATCCAGGTGACATGAATCGAGAGTTGTTTAAATGGCTGGATGAGGTCGATGTGAAAACCCGCCTTGACTATTTGGCAAGCGTCCATGAGCCTGGGACTGGATCTTGGCTTGTACAAGAGGACTTCTTCAGAAGCTGGACCCAGAAGACGAATGCAGCTCTTTGGCTTCATGCAAAACGTAGGTAAATGTAATTCCTGCTAAAGAAATTATTACTAACGTCATGCCTAGCCGGAGCCGGTAAAAGTGTTATGGCGTAAGACAACCGTTTATCAGAGTGTAGAGTTTTGCTAACAACTTATAGATACACTGTCATCCAACACTTGCGACAAACGCATCACACAACTAACTCGACTATCATGTACTATTTTTGTGACTACAAGAATATCAAGTCGCAGTCAGCAAGGAAAGTTTTTCAGACAATACTTGCTAATCTCTGCCAACAGTGTCTTGAAGCCCAAGAAATCGTGGAAAGCCTCTTTCAGAGGTATCGCGGACGAAACCTGGTATGTCCGGTCGGAACGTTGCGGGACACTTTGAGATCATGCTTGCTTCGCCTTCCAAAGTCATTCATTGTGATTGACGCACTTGATGAATGTTCGGAGCCAGAGGAGCTTCTCGAGAAACTTCAACCTCTCCTTGATGGACAACTGGGCCTGAACCTGTTTCTTACATCTCGAAAATTGGATAACATCTCCTCTTATATGAACCATCCACGGATTCAGCAATGCTCACTAGCAGCTGAAAGTCATTCGAAAGATATCTCCTGCTACGTCAAAGCGCAACTGGATAATCGCCTTCGGAAAAACAAGGAAAAATTATGGGATCAGAAACTTCGAGTCCAAATAGAGGAGGAACTCTGTTCTAAGGCCGACGGAATGTAAGCACCATTTAGTCTAATCATCACTTCATTTAGCTGACCGTTACAGGTTTCAATGGGTGAACTGTCAGATTGATGCTTTGTCGAAATGCATCAGTGACAAGCAGATTCTAGCGAAGCTAAAGACTCTACCTGCTAGTCTCGACGAGACATATGTCCGAGCACTTGAGGGGCTCTGCCGGGAGTTCCCAGACGAAAGACCATCACTACGCTGCTTTTTCTTCTGGCTAGTTCACGCACTGAGGCCTTTAAAGATATCGGAACTTTCATGCACCATGGCTTTTGATGCCGAAACAAAACGCCACGATTTCCATGCTGTTCCGGCAGACCCAGGAGACGTTCTTCAATATTCTGCAGGACTTTTTGGCCTTACTGATACCGATGGCACTGTCGGACTTTGCCACTACTCCGTCAAAGAATTCTTGACATCAGAAAAGATCAAGGCAACCAGTGTCAGCGACTTTTTTGCTGGTGACGCGAAAAGCCAACTTCAAGTATTGGACACTTGCTTTTCTCTGCTATGTGAAGAGGAACTCAGCACTGGCCAATGCTGGACTATAAAGGCGTTACGTCTTAGAAAAGAGGACTATCCATTACTGGAATATGCTGCTTATCATTGGTTGGGGCATTACAAACTAGTCGAGGAAAACATTAATAGCGATCTGGAACAACGAATTCTAGCTTTCTTCACCGAGGTCAAGTACCAAGGAAACTTGCTTGCATGGCAGCAGGTTAGCCCTCGATGGTTCACGGGCCAACGGTTCTGGAAAACTTGCGTAGTGAAAAAGACCCGCCTCTGCAACCCCATTTGCCATGCAGCCCAACACGGAATTTGGCGGCTTACCAAGCAGTTGATCGATAAAGGTTACGATGTCGGTGGCGACAAAGAGGATTCTCCAATTCAGGTCGCCATGTCCCATTTCGCACCAGATGTGCCGTACGTAGAAAAACTTGCAGAGATTCTCTCCTCCACGCAGGAAGGACGTAGCGGAGGGCAACTAGCATACTTCTTAACCACGAGCGGCGGCATTGAGCACCTTTCACTTTTGAAAAAGCTCATTGCCAACGGTGCCAGTCTGGAATATCGACCACAGTATCCCCGGAACTCTTCGACGGTTCTCGAACTGATTGCCACGAACACTATAGATTCTAGTGAGATGATTGAGTTTGTTGCCGGCTTCGCAAAGGATATCAATGAAGCGGATATTTTCAAGGTTGAGCATTCTGAAGGTCGACGTCTCCCTCCCGGACCACCGCTCCAGCAAGCTTGTTTCCGAGGAAATATAAATATCGCCCGCACGCTCATAGATCTTGGTGCTGATCTGGAATTTTCGGCCTGCGAGCTCGGAACACCGCTTCAAGCCGCCGCACGCGGAAAACAAAAAAGCATTGTAAACATGCTCTTGGAGCAAGGATGCAGTCCTAACACCCGAGGTGGTGTCCTGGGAACCCCTCTCCAGGCAGCTGCCTGGGTGGGTGATATTCCCATTGTGAAGATTCTCCTCGATCAGTCGGCGGATATCAATGCTAGTGGAGGCATTTTTGACGACGCTCTCACTGCTGCTATGGCGAAAAAGAACTCTGCCCTTGTAGAAATCTTTCTTAGCAATGGCGCTGAGTTCAGAGGCCATCCTTGGGCAGGTGTTGAGGCTCGAAAGAAATGGCAGTTCCGATTAAGCGGATACGACGGAAGTATGGACGAATACTTTGGAGAAGACTTTGTCAAAAACCACCCAACACACAACGAAGATTGCCTGCTTTTTGTACATTCTCCACTGGACTGGGCAATCTACCAAGATGATTTTTCGACTATCAAGCGCCTATTGGATTTAGGCATTGATTTGAATTATCCGGAAGGCCCTTGTGCGATAGGGTCTGAGAATGTTCAAGATCAGCAGCATCCACTATGCGTTGCCATATCGGAGAAAAGGCCAATTGTCATCGAATACCTGCTTCATGAAGGAGCGAGCTTTTCACACGTCATAGACTGTTCCTGTTCATTCCGGAAGTTGGTCGAACTTGGGAATCCATCCTACTTTCAAATGATTCTCGACTTTTATGACGATGAAACCGTTCTTGCGGATCGGCTCCTCGAAGCGCTACATTCGAGCATCGATGAAGATATTACGAAGAGGGCGATCAGTACCATCAGAACTAAAGGCATTCAATATAATCCGGCAAGGCTAGGTTCTGTTTGGTCCTCTGCAGTACGTCAAGACGATTTGCTGAAAGCAGAATTCCTACTGGAGATGAACGCGACCCCGGAGAACAATTATGAAGCTGTCCAGCTTGGTCATTCCAAATCTAAAGGTTGTTGTGGGGTCCTAGCAAGCGCCATTATGAATCATTCAACTAAAGTCACGAACCGTCTACTGGAGTATGGCCGCGGCTTGGAAATCAGCTACCAATGGATAACCCCGTTGCTTGCGGCCCTGAGAAAAAACAACATCAACGTATTCAGACGCCTATTAGATCTTGGTGCATCGCCTAACCTAATGAGAGTCAGGGATAATCCCTACGGATGTGGGAATGCACTACATTCAGCTTTGCATGTCCTCGACAATACATTCATCCGCCTTCTACTATCAGCTGGTGCTGATGTCAACGTGCGTTGCAATTACTGCCCAACAGCCCTATGGGCTGCGGTAAAAATGAAAAAAACAGAAGCTATCCTACTCCTAGCAGAGAACGGCGCTGACATTAATTCACCAAATCAATATGGAATGACTCCGATCCAATGGGCGCTTAAAACTCACCGGGCAGATGCATACGATGCTTTGAAGTCCTTGCATCAAGCTGCAGAAAGTCCCGAAAATCCCCTAACACCTTCTACAAACCAATGGCTACAAAAATCTGTCAAAGATTTTTGCCAGATGTTTTCTTCGGGTACATGTAGAAACCAGGGAAAGTTTTGGAAAATACTCGGAAAGTGTCCTTGGCAATGATTCGACCAACGCCAGGCTGGCTTTAGAGCAGGCCGTGTCTATACGCCGCTTACAAGATGGCACACTTTCAGTGAGCCCCTGGTGGAAATGTGATAGCTGCAGTGGAATTTGTTCCCCTGAGGGAAACTCTCTCTGCATTGACTCCGACATTTGCCACATCAGATGCAAATATTGCACGCAGGAACATCAAAATGAACTTAGAGATGAAGAGACAAAAGATGCACACCACATACTGAAGGTCCTGAGAGAAGGTTTTCTGGACGTTTCTACCAAATTTGCCGTACTTGACGTTACTCTCCCCGTTTGGCTAGAGAACCTCGCAGCAAACTGGACACCGAAGGACATGTAGAGGAGCAGGGTCCCTCAAGGACGTTGGCCCGTCTGGAAAGAGAGAAAAGCGGAAGGAAAGTTTACTGAACCGCAACAATAACAACGACTTGGTTTTCGAAGAAGGATGCTTTTCAATATTTCTTTATACCGGAATACCTACCAAATTAGAAACAAAGAACGGCAGGCGCAATCGTCGGGACAGGCGTTATTTGGCAATTCGGTTCATCTCACCAAGCATACTAAAAAGCAATCAATCAAAACCAAACATTTTCCCATCTTACGCTCCATAAATCTCTCATGAAATGTACAGTCCCTGTAAGCAGCAAGCTGCTCGTACTGCGCCAAGCAACCCCGCAGTGGCCCAAAAGATAAGGAGACGAGAGCGGTTCGTAATCGACTATCTGGCTTGACATACCTACCTATGAAGCGTGTCGCATAGGGACGAAAGTCCTCACAGTCCTATCCCAAAGAAAACCGTAAAATAACAGTAGCATCCTTACCATCCCTATCATTTCCACGTGGTTCCGAAAGCTAAACACCACAACACCATCAAATCCCCGATATCACCACCACGACACACCACGCCGACCCGGAGACTCTTTAGGCAGCAGCTAAAATTACACCCCCTACCCCATCGACACCCTAACTAAGCGTACACAGACTAACGGCAGCTTAAAATTACTAACTAGCATAGGGCAACATCTCCATATCGGATAGGCTAATTTTCCGCTACATACGCTAACTCTTATACCAACGAATACATTACGCAGAACAGCCGCATAGCACAGCCAAACCGTCTTACCAACACTACTAGAAACCGATTTAATAGTTAAGGCCTTTAGCCTTATCAATCCCATATACGCCTAATCCACTCGCCAAAGAATCTATTACGCATAAAACCGTACCCAGCACCAGCAAAAACCCTCACAAACACTACCGCCACCACTACTACCGGCACAACGCAATACGCCGCCCCCCACCCCACTAAACAGCCAAATCCCACAACGCCACCAAGCCACCACGCAGTTAACACCAACAAGCCTTTCCTCTCCACAAAACCACGCGCATAACCCTCACCGCATCAACCGCACTAACCGCACTAAAACACATTCACCGGCGCATCAACCTCACCAAACCCTCATCCCCCAACCCACAAACACAAACCACAACCCCTACATCTACGTCTCCCAAAAACCAACGACACATACCAAAAAAAAAAAAAACCCTCCCCTCCCCCCATTCTCACGAACCCGCCCCCCTCAAGATCCCTCCCAGCACACCCCCCTGCCCAACCCCCATAACCGCACCCAGCCTCTCCAGCGCCCGTATCACCCACCTCTTCGTCTCGCTCCCCGTCGCATCCAAACTTCCGACCAGGAACAGCGTCCACAGCAGCATCATGCTGCCCTGGCTGCGCACGAGCGGGAGGTGCGCGAGTGGTGTTTCTGTTCGCGGGGGTGGGAAGGGGGGCGGGGAGGAGGGGGTAGAAACGGAGGGGAAGGTGGTGGATGATGTGGGGGTGGGGTTTATTGGGGGGGAGGGGGAGGGGTTTGTGGGTGTATGTGATGGGGGGGATGAGGGGATAGGAAAAGGTGACGGGACGGTAGAAGCGGCGTACCCGTCCTCGAAGTCCGAGAACCAGTGTGTGCCCGGCACGGGCAGATCATCGAGCGTCAGCTCCCTGTAGGCAGACCCCTCCCCCACAGCACCAACACCACCAGCAAACAGGCGTTCCCGCCACGCCCTCGCGCTCACATACCCGACATGGCAGGGCACGCTCCTCAGCACGTCCCTAACCAATTCCTGCACCACGCCCTCTCGCTCCGCAAACAGCCTAGCCATATTTACGCCCTCCTCGCCCCCGAACGCGGGCGGAGAGCCCCCCAGCCCAGCTAGTAGTGCTTGCCGCAGCATCCCATGCAGCAGCAGACGGCAGCAGCGCATGCTGTTCCAGAGCTGCGCGAGCCAGAACCCGGGGTACGTGTGGTAGGCGGCTGTGGGGCAGACGTCGGGGTCTGCGGCTGGTGGGAAGACGGGGTGGGTCGTGTATGCGAAGGAGGGGGGGAGGGAGGCTATGAGGGAGAGGATGAGGCCGTCGAGGTGGAGGGCCCGGGTTATCGTTGTGTGAGGGTCGAGTGGGGTGGTGGTGTTGGAAGCAGAGGGCGAGGCGTTTAGCCACTCGGCCCTGAAATCCGCGACCTGCACCATGATCTCCCTCAGGCGGTAGAACGGATGGCTGCGCTCGAGCTGACCCTCCTCGCTCGCCAGGTCCATGAGGCGTTTAATCGGCGCCGGGAACGGGATATCGCGCTGGATGCAGCTGATGAGCAAACTGCTCGTGATCTGCATGAACATGCGCCTCCCCACCGCCGTCTCCAGCTGTCTCTTCCCTCGCAAACTCACCAACGCGCTCGCGCCTTTAATGTGTTGTTCCCACGCCTGCAGGGACGCCTTGGTCCGCCCCGTCAGCGACTCGAACAACCCCAGGATAATCACCGCCAGCAGCGAACTGTCCCGCGTCGCGACGGCGGCGTCGCGCAGCGCGCCGTTGGTGGCGTGGATCGCGTCCGTGTAGCGCTGGGTCGCGAGGCGCGCGAAGGCGGGGTTCCCGCTGTGCCGTGCGAGCCCGTATAGTCCGACTGCCAACATGCTGGTGTACAGGTGCGTGTCGATGCCGCTGGCCCAGAGGTCCGTGTCGGGGCCTGCGGCGGCGACGACGCCGTGCGCGTTGTTGTGAGCGTTGCTGCTGGCGCTGAAGGCGACGTGGTTGCAGAAGTTGGCGAAGAAGAAGCCGGCGGCGAGGTCGTCAGGCGTAGGTGTTAGGGCGTAGTGGATCGAGGGGCCTTCCTGCGGCAGGAACAGCTGTCTCGGGTCGATGAAGCCGGTGGCATATTCGGCTGCTGGGAACGCGTCTCGGTGGACCAACAGCGACGTCTCGGTCTGAAACTCAGTGTCTGGTACGTCGACGAACGTATCCACTGGACCCGCCGTGACGATCTCCCCAGACGAGTAATCAGGCGATGCCCCAGCCGACGAAACAGGCGAAAACCCGCTGCCAACACTCCCGCCGGCCCGGCCCGTCCCACGCACTCGGCGCTCGACCTTGGCGCTCTCATGCCGGAACAGCACCTGTCCGAGATCGCGGTAGCCGGGACAGGTCCGCTTCGCCTTGGCGCACTGTCCGCAGCCGGCCGGGAGCTGCGTCTTGTCGCACTGCGCGCATACTCTGTCAATCAAGAGGCCCGGCTATGAAGGTTGTTGTATTTGCTAGGTAGGTAGTGGGGGTAAGCGTGGTGACGCACCCTTATCTTCCTCTTCCGGCAAGCCTCGCAGCCGCGGCTGGGCGCGCCACAGAAAACCATTGTCGCGGTGGGCGGCGGTCACGTTGGCCACGTTGGTTACGGCAGCTACGTCGGTCGACACTACTGCAAGTCGCGGCAGACAGTAAAATTGGCGGCGGACGAAGAAGACCGCCTCGGCGTGACGTTGAGGTCAGTGGATGGGGGCCGTTTGGGCTGGCTAGCCGAATAAGGGAATGTAGTGAGGCTGTGCGGGGGCGGTGCGGCAGCGCGCGCTTTGCCGTTTTGGGGCGCGCTGTGCGATCCAATCAGAGGGCGAGGATTCGGAGGGACGGTCGGATGCCTAGGGATTTGCTGAATACCGGAAAAGTGAGTAGGGTTCTGGTGTTTGACGTTGATTGATCACTCATTAAAGCTATTGCAGGCAGATCTTGCCTTAGTCACTGCCTTTGTTTCTCCAGCCTGTTTTTTATGTGCAAACCCAAGTTCCTAAGGAATTAGTTCCTTGTAAAAGCCCATTGTCCTAGAGATTTGTAGTCTAAGATTCCCACTCACGCTCCCTCCACATCGCCTTCAAGCGATCCTTCGCCTGCAACTCCCAATCTCGACAAACATCATCAAAGCTCAGCTCCAAGCACCGAAGGCAAGGCGTCACGAGCGATCTTTCGCGCAAAAACCGCTCCAATACATCCAGCGTACCCGACTTATACCAAGACCAGTCGTTCGGGCCGTAATTATCGTCTCTCACGCAGAGTTTTTCCAAGCGGCTCGGAAGCGTCTCCGCAAGTCCCATCTCACCTACGCTCCAGGGCCTCAAGCCCAGCAACAGCGGCAGCGAAATTTCGAGACTGCGCAAGGTGCTGTAACGAGTCCAGCTGGTCCCTGCATTCCTCCAAACCCAGCGTCATGGTACCCGGGCCAGATTCGTCCCGCCGGACCGCGATAACCAGCTCTTGCAGCGACGGCGGCAAGCCCTGCCGCAGTTGAGGGCCGTTGACACCCCCAAAGTCGGACCAGTGTTCATAGTGCAGCGTCTGAAGGTTCGGGGTGGTTGAGAGGAGGTCGCAGAGTGCATGCTCGCCGATGAGGCTCTTCTCTAGCCGCAGAGAGGTGAGGCTGGCTGCAGTGGGGACGTTGGCGGGCCATTTTAAGGGCCGGCCCGGTGGCATCATGTCGTTCTTTAATACTATGGCCTGGATGTTCGGGGTGTAGAGGAATGGAAGTGCCCGCTCGGTCATGACGAGGGTGTTCGCGTCGTAGTGGGAGACGGGACAATCAGTGCCCAGGACGACTTTCTTCAGCTTCGAGAATCGTAGGGTGCGACCAGTGGGAGTGTCCGGCACGGCGGTGCAGTCCAGCATGGGGCCAATGAACTCGTAATATCTATACTCTCTCTATTCAGTTAACGCTGGCGGCACGCAACGGACTTGCTGGAATTCTGCGCCAAGGGTGAGAGTTCCCAGGTTGCTAGCCAAGTAGACTAGCAGCGCCGCTCAGGGTTCGACATCGTCCAGCCGGTGCCGGACGGTGGGCGGTCTTGGCAGCCAGCTGCAGCCCACCGTCCTTCACCGTCCCGTTAACTAAATAGGCTGAAAACTGTCGTCTGACGGCAGCCGGGCTGAACAGGGCGGTTTGGTGAGAATTAACTTTAAAAAAAGGCATGGTGTTGAGGAAAGGGGTTCGCTTACAGGCGGGCACGAACTAGGGCACGTACCAAGACCGCCGTACTAGGCTAAATAAGGTAACTATTACCCTACAAATTACCCCTTTACATAGCTACAGCTTGCTACCGTCTTGAAGGAGTTTTTTACTTTTTTATTTACTGATCGGACCACCAATAGGCTGGACCGTGTCGAACCCTGGCGCCGCTGTGGCG
The DNA here is from genome assembly GCF_010093885.1 of Aplosporella prunicola CBS 121167. Taxonomy (NCBI): domain Eukaryota; kingdom Fungi; phylum Ascomycota; class Dothideomycetes; order Botryosphaeriales; family Aplosporellaceae; genus Aplosporella; species Aplosporella prunicola. Next base: position 31,036 of record NW_022983541.1, read on the forward strand.
TCTGTGTCTCCTCTGCCGAGCTGGACATCCCAAAAATCGGCAACTGGAAGCTGGGCTTTGCGGACGAGCTCGGATGCGAGCTCCAATTCGGGCTCATGTAGCAGTGGTCCGTCAGCAGGTCTTGAAAATCCCCATGGGTAGTTTATGGCCGTGCAACTAATGTGGTGGACTAGGCATGCTAGCTCTGGGCGATGAAGTATTGTCCGCAGAAGGAGGCTGATGCGAGGATTTGACTCTGGTCTTTCGTCATCCCATGTTTCGATGATTGCGCGGTACAGACGGGGTTCGGCGTGGTAGCGGAAGTCTTTGCAGGTGAGGATGAGATGGCGCAGCTCTGGTTTGTCAAGGTGGTCCAGAATTAGGTCAAAGAGCTCTACTGGCAGGCATGAGGTGTCGCTCGTGTTGACGAAAAGCCGGCCGATGCGGGTGGTGAAGGAAGTTGAGGTAAGGGTAGTCAATGTCGCACAGAAATAGACGCGATGTGTAGATAGGCAGCGAAGAGAGTTGCATCACTTCAACGTCTTGGCCACGACAACAAACAAGAAACCCCGAGAACTCCGTGACATGATTTCGAAAGCAAGGCAGTCGCGAACCACTCGGTTGGTAGCCGAGGAATGTAGCTTCTTATATAACACCTCGAATCTTCCCTGCCTCACTCTCTCGCCTACCAGCATTTGCAAGCTTGAATAGCCTATTAAACACATTACATCATGACTCCGACAATGGGAAAGCATTTGGCAAGGCTCCTAGTGAGCATCTCGCTCTCCACTTCCCTCGTTTTTGCCCTACCTCAACCTCAACCCACATCTCAATCGCAGACCCTCCTCTCCGACTGGTTCGATCCGTTCAACTTCTCATCCATCACCAAAATCGCCGCCATCGGGGACTCGTACTCCACCGGCCTCGGCGCGGGCGTCCCCCTCAACAGCCTTAACGCACAATCCTGCCGGCGCTACGACCACGCCTACCCCGTCCTCGTCACCCAACATCCCGCATTCGCCTACAGGTTGCCACCAGATTTCCAATTCCTGTCATGCTCGGGCGCACTAGTGAAAGATGTCCTTGATGAGCAAGCGCGCAAGCTCGACGCTGGTCAGGACGTCATCGTGGTGTCTGCGGGTGGCAATGACGCCCTGCTCGTTGACGTGCTGAACCAGTGCGTGTTCCAGAATTTTGCGCCGACGAAGGAGGCGGTGCGGGAGATGGCGAAGAGTCCGGTAGGTTCGCTGATTCCGGACTTGATGAGGTATGCGAGAACTTGTGAGGAGATGCTTGATGCTTCGGAGAAAGCGATTGAGAGTGCGGGTTTCAAGGATGAGTTGGACGCTTTGCTTGATGTGGCGGTGAGTAAGTTGAGTGAGAATGGCCAGGTTTACTATACGGGGTAAGTGATAGCTCTAATGAGAGTTTGGTTTGCGGATCGCGCAACTAATGGTGTTTAGGTACGCGAAGTTTTGGTCGGGCGAGATGGCCGAAGATGACCAGTGTAGCGGAGTTAGCTGGTCTGTTTTCTTGTCGGTAAGGAGAGGCTGGACAAAACGATGGCCATGACGTGCTTACAATTCGGACAGAACGCGGGCAGGCGGGACTTCCAGACGCCGATCAAACTCACCGTTGCGCACAGAAAGCGCATGAATGACCTCGTTGCCAAAATGAACAAGAAAATCGCAGACGCGGTAAAAAAACACAGCGACAAAGCCACGTTTGTGGACTACGACCAATGTTTTGACGACAACAAAGGACGATTCTGCGAGCCGGGGGTTACAGAACCAGACACTAAAAGGCAAGAACCATATATGTGTGGGAAAATGTAAAGCTAAAATACACTAGGTCCGGTCTTAAGTTCTACGAGCTCGATATCAGTGACCCTTTCGGCACGATCCCTCTCAAGCGAAGTGACAGTGACAGCACCAACATTCACCCCAACACCTTCGACGACGCCATGAACCAACTCGCGCACTATGCACTCTTAGCCGGCTCAACTATCAAGCACGAACCCCAACCTCACGGCATCAACGCCGTCGGCTCCAGCGAAATCACAAACATAGACGCAAAGCTCCCGAATCTGCACCCCCCCGGCTACAGCCGTGCCTTCCACCCGCAGATCCCCGGCCACCAAGCCATCGCCAACGTCATCGTGGCCAAAATCGCCGAGCATAACGCGAGAGTCTACGCCATACCCATCAACGAGCACAGCACGAGCGACACGTGCTCTCTGACCAATATCGCGCGCCTCAAGCCCACCCAGTACTACTGCGACCTCAACCAGACGTCGGGATTGCCGTTCAACGTCTTCAGCGGGATGTACGACCGCTTCTGCGCGGAATTACCCCCTTACGGCGACTCCTGGACCGTTGACAGCCGGGGCTTCAAAGTGAATAACACGGTGCATCCTGGGCATGGGGTCGTGAAGAGGGGAATGTTGACCCCGCCGCCGAACCCTAGCTTGTATGAGGGGTACCGCACGACTTTGCAGCTTGCACGCGGTGAGAACGGCCTCGAGTGCACTAAGAACTGTAGCGAGGCTTTTGCGTTCTTGGTCGATAGTCCTTGTAAGTGCGCTGTGGTTGTGGATGGAAGTTTGTGCTAATGCTGGGTGTGTTGTGCTAGGCGGTCATACTGGCGCTCAGCAGAATGTTATGGCACTGACGGGGAGGGTTTTTGATGACTGTGGTACGTACGAATACAGAATTACGCCGCCATAGGGGTATTGGGTGGCAAGGTGCTCATTGCGCAAGGTAGGGGGGCGGTCAAGTACGGAAGGGGTGGATGGGAAATGCCCTCGCAAAAACAATGGGTATAGAAGCTAGAAACAACCAAACAATGGCAACGCTACGCCCAAAGATCCCTGTAATAAGCGCTCTACTTCCCCCCCTCCCCCACCTTCAACCCCACCCCCACGCCCAAAAACGCCACAACGACGACCGCCTCCGGCAACAACGCCATGCACAAAAACGCCGTCGCACCCCCTCCAACCGTCTTACAAGCCTCGACCCCGCCCAACACGCCCAGCGCAAGATACAGCGAGCGCACGAACAAAAACGGCAGCGCCACCCCAACCGCGCACAGCACCCTTCTCTCGGCCTTGTCGACGCTCTGGCGCTCCCGTGCCACAACGCCCGCCGCCACAACCACGCCCGCAAAGCCAACAAGATACAACACGGCGGCGGCGCGGTACGGGGAGCCGTAGTGCGGCTCCGCGGCCAGCACGTCGGCGCGGCTCAAGCGCGCGTTGCCCACGGTCGCGCAGACCATGGCGGCCGTGACGAGCGCTTCGAGGAGGCAGAGGGCGGTCGCGACGCTTGGCCTCTTTCCTGCTGCTTGGCCTTGGGCGGGTCGGGGTCCCTCATCAAGCGCGCGCATGTGGCGCCTCAGCAGCCCCAGCGCCGCAAACAGCAGCGGGGACAGGCCGTCGACGGCCAGGGTTGCGGCGGCGACGCGCAAGGCCGCGTTGGCGCGGTGGCGGTGCGCCAGGGTTGCGAGCTGCAGGCTTGCATACGCGAGCCGCGACAAGCTGAACAGGAACAGCGAGAACCACGTCTCGTAGCTGGCGCGCGGGCCGTGGCGGCGCATTAGGAGGGCTGAGACGGCGAGCGCTGGTGTGTGGATTGTCAGGAGCGGGATGCTGAGGGCTTGCGTGTAGGTTAGGGCTGGCATGGCGGGTTTGCGCGTGCGAGCGTGGATCCGTGGGTGCGTGCGTGCGTGGGTGCGTCGTGTAGTGATAGTGATAGTGCAGTGCAGTGTAGTGTAGGGTACCTACTACCTAGGGTGCCTAGTGTGGTATAGGGTGGTGCCTAAGGGTAGGGTACAGGTGGGGGCCGCGATCGACAACGTCAACAGGATTCCAGCACTATTTTTACACGGGAGGATGGAGATAAGCTACGTGGATGTGGGTCAGCGGAGCTGCGTTAAGATATATGCAGTAAACAGAGCGTTTGAGGCCCCGTCAGCCCGATCGGCGCTAGGCCGCTTCAGGGCACAGGTGCTCGCAGTGCTAGCCCCGATCGGGGTGACCAGTGCGAGCTCCACCAGCGCCTTAGCCCGCCAGGCCTCGCGATGCGCGTCGTTTTTTGGCGACGACGACAACGCTGGCGGATGCGATTGGGGGCGCAGCCAGAGCGACGGTGAGAGCTTTGCTGCTGCTGAGCCCCCGGCTTGCGGTCTATAAATCGATTGCGCCCTTGGCAGCTTGGCTCTGCTCATCATCAGCATCTGCATCTGCATCGGCGAGAGATCTTCTGCTTTGACTCGACTTACTCTTCTCGAACAATTCTCCGATCTCCTTGAGCGATACCTCACCTCGCCACTGCAACCCCACCGATTTACCTACCTACCGGGCACGCCTCCCCCACCTCCACCTCCACACACCATGACGCTCTCCTACCGCTCCGGCGTCTCCGTCGCCCTCATACTCCTCTACGTCCCGGCCCTCCTCATCGCCATATTTCTCACCGTGCGCCACGGCCTCAAACGCTCCTCAGGCTGGCGCTTCATGGTCATCTTCTCGCTGGCACGCCTCCTCGCCGCCTCCTTCCAACTAGCCACCATCGCGCACCCCACCAACGTCTCGCTCTACGTCGGCGAGTGGGTGCTCCTAGGCATAGCGCTCTCGCCACTCGAGCTGGCGGCGCTCGGCCTCCTCAGCCGCATCCTCGAGAGCATCAACAAGTCGCGCCCCACGCTCGTCACGCCCAAGCATATGCGCCTCGTGCAGCTCATGAACACGGCTGGCGCGGTTCTGGGCATTGCCGGCGGCATCAGGGCCGGCCATAACAACGACAACGGCGTCGTTGTCGCGCCAACGATCTCAAAGGTCGGCGTCGCCCTGTTCATCGCGTCGTTTTGCTGCATTGTCGTCGCCGCTGTCGTCACCTGGCCTAGCGTGGCGTATGCCGAGAAGGGCGAGAAGAGGCTGCTCTGTGCGATTGGTGCTGCTACGCCGTTTTTCCTTGTGCGCGTTATCTACACCGCCATGAGCTGTTTTGACTCGAAGAAAGAGTTCAACCCCGTCATGGGCGACATGGATCTGTTGCTGGGCATGGCGCTGATCATGGAGTTGGTTATTGTCTGTATTTTTGAGGGCGTGGGGTTGACTTTGAAGAAGCTTCCGAAGGTGGAGAAGATCCCGCAGGAGGAGGAGGCAGATATGGCTTAAAAATGTTGGTGCTGTGTGTTTGTGAACTTTTTGAAATAGACTGGATGAAGAAATTATTTTTTCCCTTTTAGATTTAAACGAATACTGTGTTTTATCAATAATTTCGATGCCTCAATGGTAAGACTCAGACGGCATACAGGCCGACCGAGCAGTGCAGCATACATCTCACCTCAGCCTTTATATGTCCCATGAATGCCCTGAAACGACAGAAGCACCCACATCGTGTAGGAATCCAAAATAGCCTACCGGTGGCCAAGATCCGAATCTTCGTCCGAGCTGGACAACCATCCCCACATATCACCTCCAGTCCGCGGGGAAGCGCAATGCAGTGCACTCGCGGCCGTCCCACAAGCGTCGCACCGCACAACAACGCAACAGCACGACGACCCTGACGCGGCCCTGACGCATCCTCTTGACCTCCACACACATATCTCTCCCGTTAACCAGACGCCACCATCTCTCCCGCGCTCTTGTCCACTCAAAGCCCTCGCCCCAGTGTATGCACCACTCCGCGCCCCGTAACCCGATCCCATACCTGGCTCGTCGCCTGCTCTTTCCAAACGGGTGCTCCACGCGCCGTCTCAACTGTGCAAGCAACTCCTCGTTTGCGTATGCGCAGAGGCGCACAAAGCCTTGCGCCGTCAGAGCAGGCGATCGGTCGGCTCGGGAGCGGGGAGGGGTCGGCACGGCGGGGCCGGTACATGGAAGCGTCGGGTGTCTTTGGCGCGAATCGGGACAGGAGTGAGGGTCTGGTCTGGTGGGAGCGAGGAGCGATGCGGTAGGGTCGGGTGCTGTGGTGAGGGGTTTGGAGAGTCAACTTGGGCAGTGTGCCTGAGATGGAAGGCGCGCGGCTGATTCTCGGGCCAATTTCTCCGCACGCCAGGATGCGTCATTTCCATTTTCATGTCGCGCACCAGATGGAAAACTACCTACACACCCCATTGTCAACCTCCTCAGCAGCAGCGATTGCTACGCGCGATTGCTACGCGTGCCTCAGCCACGCCTAGACTGACTCCTTAGCCTCATCGCACCGCATCCAACCGCACCAAATGTCCGCAAGAACGGCAGCGGCATCACCAGCCAAGCGCGACAACCGTCGACCGTCGATGGTTCAACAGCAGGACCGGGACGGGAACATGCGCGCGCGGCGATGAAAGAGACGGGACAACAGGGCGAGCATAAGCACTCCAAGAGTCCGTTACGTGCGCTGGATTGCTGCCATGGGAGCTCGAGAAGCACGCAGTCGCGTCGCTTTCGTCGGGCGGATCGCGCGTCTTGGAGACGTGAGTACAGTGATGCAATGTCAGGAGATGCATCGAATCGGTCCGCACTGCGGTGGACCCTAAGGACGGATCGTCCCGTACCGCTCGGCGTGTGGAGACCACGAACATCACCGCTTGTGTTCATGGGCAACATGTTGAGAGACAATGGGTTCAAGCAGCCCGAGTCAGGCTGTCATGCTATCCTATCTCCCTACACGTTTTGTTGTGGACTATGAGGACCTCTCTGATGACTAATAATACCTTATAGAATATTGTTTAACCGTTCTACATCCATAAAGATCTCCGAAACGGACTGGAAACCAAACACAAAATGCATTCACACAATGGGTATTTCACCAACGCTCCTGCCACCAAAAGCTCGCCCATCTATTCTTCCAAATCCAGGCTCTGCAGCCCCTCAACAACCTCTATCCTCTTCCTCAGCACCCGCATAGGCACAAAATGCAGGAACAAAAACTCATCGTCCGCATTCGGGGGCAGCGGAGCCCCCCTCATCCTCAGCTCCTTTATCCACTTGTTAACATTCCTAAACCACACCCCGCCGTATTCCTTCGCGTCCTCCATGGTAATCAAGACCTGATTAAGCGCTACGCTCTCGCGGCCCTCACTCACACGACGCAGCGCCTCCGTCTTCGCCGCCTCCTTGCTGTACACGGAGACGAGCGGCGACGCGGCCTCGTCCTCCCGGCTGAGATGGCGCGTGAGGAAGCCGGCCGTGTGTTTCCGCTCTGCGCGGCAGGTCGGATACAGTTTGACGAAGGCGTGCGACGCCGCCACGATGCCTTTCCCGCTTACGAACCGTGCGGGCGACGTGGAGTCTTCCACGTGCCACCCCTCGAAGAGAATGTTTTGCGCCCGCAGCCGCTGGATGTGGTAGAACGTGGGTGAGAGTGTTTTTGCGAGGCTCAGCGTGCGGTTCCTGCGCTTGGGTTAGCATGGCGCTTCCGGCTGGCGCAAGGGCGGAGACGCAGGTAGGTATGTACATTGCGGAATTCCCGGTCCTGCGAGCGGGGTCAATTGCCGCGCGACGGCGTGTAAGCGGACCGGAGACTGCGGCGCGAAAGATGCGTATGGTGGCTTTCGGTAGCAGCGCGCGAAGACACACTGGAGTGGAGGCATAGAAGGGCGGAGCGGGAGAGCCCCGCGCGCGCGTATCCGACGTTATATAGCGGGCTTGTTGGGAGCCCCGTGACTCGGCTTGGCCGTGCTTGCTATGCGGGGTTGCAGGGCGCGGCCGCGCGGTAGCCAGTCAAGGTGGGGGAGCAGGGGTGCGCCGCGTCGTACAAGGGTTTCTGGTCGCGTCGTGTAAACCCTGGTCGGCCTTGCTTGAACACCACTTTTACGCGACGTCTCGGGACGTAGAGGTTAACAAGATGTCAATGCGATGGCGGCGTTCACTTATTGTTGAAGCGTAGGAAGTGGATGTTGATTTTTAGTGGTTGTTCTGAAAATGCGATTGAAGCTCGAAACGCACCAGGTTTCAAAGATTGAATGGTTTGAGTAGGTAGTCTGCGAAATCATGCTGCGTGATGTTTAGTATCTCATGATGGACGATCATTGCTTGTTTAGTGCTTTGATGCCATAACTGGTAGTGTACTCTGTTAAATTTTCTACACATGTGGAGATAAAACGAAGTATTGTTGCGTCAAATTCTGGTATCGAATTCGATGCTTCTATTCAATCACAACTAAAAAAGTAGATCCCTTCGAGCAGTTGTATTGGAATAAATAAGCCGATACTAACGCCCTCAAACGGTCCGAGGAAAGGGTAACGCATTCATGAACGCGTCGCACCGCACCGCTGCATCTCTCGCATACAGCCGTTCTTCGACCCCTTTCAAAGGCCAAAACCTTAAGCCCGCATCATCCAGCCCCGTCGTTCCCTGTGCCGCGGCAGGCAGTGCAATCACGCCCCTCAGAGGGTTCAAAACATAACCTTCTCTGCGAAGTTGGCTGTAGTGCTCTACTTCGCTCCAGATCAAATACAGTGCAAGTGACCAAACGGCGTGGAGAATGAGAACGAGCGAGGTAAGTTTGGCGGAGAAGCCCCAGCGGTATGCCGCGTGCTTTTCGGAGTCGGGGAGGCATCGCTCATTTTCTTTTACGTCCTTGTCGGAGTAGCCGTTGCCGCTGTAGCAGACGGCTTCAGTGTTGGGGTAGCGGTCGATTATGTCAATGGGAAAGGTGTAGTTGTTTATTGGGACGGTGATGGTGTCATTGCCTAAGCAAGGTTAGGGATATTGTTGATGTTGGACTAGGTATACTTACAGTTGTATTATTAGGTATCTGAGTTTGAAAAGTATAATTGATTATCGAGGAACCAACCTAATAGAATATCAGGTTTCTTTTCTATTTTTGTCTTTCCAAATGAAGGACTTGCAATTGTTTAGAGTAGTTAAGCATATCGTTGGGCCTATAATTTCTATTAGTGTTTGCGTAAGAAGGATACGAAGAGTCTTACATTTGGCTGCCCGAGTAACGGAACGAGCTTTAGCTACGGAAAGATCTTTCTCAAGAAGATTAGCGGAGCCGTTTATGTCTGGCAAGCCTTCAAACATAAGGCATTTGTGGAACATATCTGATGGAACATGTTGAGAGGTATCGGGTAACATAACGTATGCAAAGGAGGAGCTGACGTAGCCAGTCATGGTAGAAATCAGAGTTGGCATAGCCAGGGCGTAGAGAAACGCGAAGGCAGCATAAGCAAAGAGAAATGTCGCCTTCTTTGTCGAGTGTCGCATGAGGTCTCTACATAGGCCTACAACGGCCCAAATAGATGGTCCGTCCAAGGATATTCCAGTGAAGGTTCTGTAAGGAATCGGTGTTACCTCGATGGTCCGGAGTAGCGCAGCGGAGAAGACCACATAACAGGCCCAGCCTGCAACAAACTGCATGCCACGAGCAACAAACAGGTCCCAGATGGTATCCAAAAGCTTAGCTAGCCAGAACGGGAAGCGTCCTTTGACTCGGTCGATAGTGAAAAGGCCCGCGAGGCCAAACATGTCGTCTCTTTCGTTGTAATAGTCGAAGCTTTGAGAACATCGGATAGGTATCGTTGTAAAGAGCCGGTAAACGAAGCTGAAGTAGCATATAAGCGGCATAAATCCGTAGTGAAAGAGTGCGATGGTGGCGATACTCCGGCGCTGGACCTGCCCCGACCCGATGATGTTTCGGATGGTGGTTGCTAGTCTGGCCGTTGTACGCTGAACTAATGGTTTCGAGTCCTTCGAAGTTCCATTGGTGTTTTGGAACACCTTTTCGGGAGTTGGATCATTCTGCCAAGCTGTTGGCAGTTCTGGCTTAGAAATTTGATGAGAGCAGCCCGGTCTCAGGTCGGCCGTGCTAGAGTCGGCGCCGATATGGTAAGCCTTAATATTAATGAAGTCTGAGCTCGGCATGGTTGTGAGCTGCCAAGCTAAAACAATAAAATGGCGCCTAAATGTGAACTTATAAAAAGATAACTAGTAGAAGAGCATAGGCACTTTCATGTCTGTATTCGGTTATATCGGAAGCCGTTTCTTAGGAATTTTATAGATACTTAAGAGGTTCTCAGTAGTTGTCCAGAACGCCATTAACCTAGGTAGGTGCATATTCTGGATCGTGAATCATTGAACAAAGTACAGGCATGTAAGATCTGCTAAACTAATGTCTACTTAAGAATAATTAACAGCCCAGAACCTGGCACCACGAGACCTACATCGAACTGAATATATTTCGTATGTGGCTTGTATCTCGTAAGGGTTATAAGATTTTAAATAGGGCTCTATGCACTTAATAGACACTAATTCTGGCTCCGTGGCAGTACTCAATCAGCTTGCAGTGATCTTTGGAAACTTAAACACCTTCTTAACATCGTGGAAAAGTATTAGCTAATAGCCACTGGACCGAATAATGGTCCGATAGGGAATGAAAGGATCATTTTTGGTTGCTTTTGTAATAATCGCAAGTTTTGTTTACTACATCCCTATCCAAGGGATGGCATTTCCTATTCCGGTATCTGAACTGCTATTAGCACTAAGCAACCCCGCAACAGATTATAACCCTATGCGGTAAGCGGAGCTTTCTATTAAGGGATACTCGTTAAAGTAGGTCATATTAAAATCGCTACCACGTCGAATAAGACCATCATTGCGGCATACCCTGGTAGCCGGGTGGATCTAAAATAGATAATATAGTTTTTGTAGCCTCGTGACCTTTGCCAGAGCTAGTGTTTATATGAGAGGCTTAAAAAAAAGTACTAAACCAAAAGCCTATTACAATTGGGAGCTAGTATTTCTTATAAGATCGAGACTAGTCACACAGATCAAAACTCTCGGTACTCACCAGACCGCTTCTGCTCACTGTTGCATCAAAAAGAGGATTTGAGAACATGGTATAACTCCTGGTGTAATATGCGGATGCTAATGAAAAAGACAACTCCACGGCAATCTGCGTCTTAGAAGACCCAGGATAGTGTGACAACGCTCAGATGCTTCTTTAAATCGGAAAGGTGACTTCGGACATCCGTTTTCCAGATGATTATCTCCGCTCCGGACCAGCAGAGTAGATTTCGAAGTACTTTGCTCCGTTGTGCGTCAAAATGAGCAAGGGAAAGAACTGCGAAATTGCTCCTGGAGATGGGTAAAAATTTATGTTGATCGCTGGAATGCCTTAGGCTTGTCGTATTTTCAATTTACAGATGATGGAAAGCAAGTAGGCCGTGAGAGGACGTTAGTTCTGGTGTTGAGGCAGTGACGTAGCTACCCCGCACTTCGTACCCCGCAAAGTAAACAACGTCCGTGCACCGGTTGACGCGGCGCCGACGCCTCCATCGTGCATGTCAACACCAAACACCGACGACACTCCCTCACGCTCATTCACCCACCACACCTTTAACATGCATCCTGCCAAGGAGCAATTTCCCAGGCCATGGCGCTCATTCAACAGTGCACGGACGCGCTCGGGCATCCGCGCGCGTTAACAATGCGACTCGGCGACGCAAAGACCTTTGTCACAACGTTCGCTTGCACTCACACCTCCCACCGTCAGTTAATGTGAACCTAGCGAACGGCGTCGGAAGATTTTTTCGCCTATTTCACTTGCTTTGCTTGAGCTATAAGTGCTACCTCTCCCTCGCCCTTCGACAGACAACCTTCGACCGACAACCTTCCACCTTCCTCTCGATCGCTTTGCTCCGCCGGTCATCGACATTGCGCTCCAACGCGATCCTTTGCCGTCGCAAAGCAACTCCCATACACCAACCCATCCACCGTCGCTTGACTTTCCGATCGTCAGCTACCTAGCACGTGCCGTTGTAGAGGGTAAGCCCGTCGCGTTTCCCCTTTGCTTTGCTCTGCGGGCGGGCGGGCTCACCCACCCTACATCCTCCAACGCCTGTCTAACCGGCATCGCATACAGCCCGCTGATCGTCTAGTCATAGACCGTAGCAAAATGCGTAACCTCGGGCCCGCCGCCCCGGTTCAGGGCGGGAACCAGCCGATGTCGCTCTTCAAATCCGAGGTATTCGTCGCTTGGGACGACGAAGAGACGCAGCAGCAGTGTCATCTTGGAGGCCTCTCGCACCAGAAGGGCGGAAACAACAGCGATCCGGCCAACTTGACGCTATACATCGGGAACAACTTGAGCGACAATACCATGCTGATAAACCTGCATGTCCCGATCATGGACTCGGTCAAGACCACACACGACGTCTACATTATCTTGCCTGCCGAGCATCTTCAGATGCGCACCGCCACGATTCACCGCACCGACCTGGAGGTTCCCAACGCCCTACGTCAGCGCCGTCACGACTCCATGTCCCCTGTTGACAACGACTACGATAACGATGGTGCATTGGATTACTTCACCCGTATCCGCTTCACGCTCACCATGAGCGCGGTTACCCTCCTGCCCGTCCTCGCACACGGCCATTCGCTCTCATTCGATCACAACCAGCAGCACATCCTGACCTCGCTGCGTTCACTCGCGCAAGCCAAGGAACTCATCGTCTTCCTTCCCCGTGGCGACGGCGTGGACAGCATAATCCTACGTGAGGTGGGACTTGCACTTAGTCAGGGCGGGCCACGTACGCCGAAGCCCGCCCTGAAGCCTGTGTCGGCGGATGGGCGTGCATGGAGCGTTGACACCTGGAAGAAGTTCCTGGAGCGGGTAGATTCTTCCACAGGTAAGACCTCAACGTCGACAAAGCCGTACACGCAGAACCCGTCCAACGCTTGGGCCAGCCCCACTGTCGGTGGTAATCGCCTTCCTAACAGTTGTTCGACATTCGAACCCTCGCCTGGTGGCGCTACGCAGGTTCCGCAGTCTGGCGGTCTGTTTGGCTCCCTTGGTTCTACCAATGCTGGTTCCACATACAACTCTCCCGCCTCGACGGCATATGGAAGCACCACCGGTAACTCGTTCCTCGGCGGAAGCAACGCAGCCAACGCTTCGTACAACATGTACGGCTCCGGTGGTTATACCCACTCGTCAGGAGGTTTATTTGCCTCTATCACGCCTTCTTCAGCTTACCAGCAACCTAATCGCCCTTACATGCAGAGTATGCTTAGGTCTGATCAGGTCGAGGGTCTCGCCGTTGGCCAGGACCCGATGAACTTCTTGGGTATTTCGTTGGTGAAGATGCAGAAGGATTTAAATAAAGAGATGCAGAAGGCTAAGGAGGAGGAGAAGATCCGGAAGGCTATGGAGGAAAAGAAGAAGCGGAAGTCTATGGAGGAGAAGATGCGGAAGACCATGGTGGACTGCACCGCTCGTTTCTCTGCGCGTAAGCACACAGCTGCATTTCGTGCGATGCAGACTCAGATTCCGAATCCCTTTACCCCTACTGGTACCGACTTCAACTTCACCTCCAAGGCCCCGACGCCGAAGAAGAGGCAGAGTATGCCGAGAACTAGTCCCGCTTCTGCTACTGGTAGCGACTTCGACTTCGACTTCACCTTCAGGGCCCCGACGTCGAATCCTTCACAGAACTACTACGACAACCGCCCGATCAGCTGGTCTGCCTCCGCTAGATTCCCCACCGCTGCTCCGGTCGCTGCTCCGGCCGCTGTTCCCGCCGCTGTTCCCGCTGCTTCCGTTCCACGTCGCAAGACGCGCCAGAGCTATCCCAGAGCCATCCCTGTGGCTCTCGAGATTCCCGAGCCACCGCAACCGGGCAAGAAGAAGCAGCAGAAGCCGAGGCTGAAGCAAGAGGAATTGCACGAGTACGACGAGGCCGCCCTTGCAGCGCACAACAAGAGCACGATGAAGCCCAGCTCACGGATCCACGAGAAGGCGGTCATGCCTACCTTCATCTGGGCCCCCCCATTGATATCCGTCCCATGGTTGTCGCCGGGCCATGGGGTCAGTTGGCGAAGGACTGTCCGGCGCGTAGGCGTGCGCAGAGTGAGAGTGATGTCGTGGATCCGAGGCCGCTGAAGCGGTCGAAGGTCTAGGTGGCGGTTGGTGATGGTGGCGAGTGGTCAAAAAAAAAGTGCTGTGTCTTGATAGATGGTTTCCTTTCTCATTTTCCCCAAAAGGTTAATATGGGTGGGGCGGAGTCTGTTTAAATTGAACTTTTGGCATTGGAGCGGGTTATACCAGGGTTGGTTGCGGTTCTTCGGATTGCTCACGATACCTTTTCTTTTCCAGGTTGCTCGATGATACCCCCTTTCTCTTCAAATAACTTTCTCTTCAAGTAGATAATATTGAAACTGTATTATTATTAAAACGGTGCTCGTGAATGCTTGGGTTGCTTGATGCTTGCCGGTTAAATCTTCCACGCGTTCAGCCACGAAGCTGACGACTTGTACCGTTGGTCCTGAGGGCGGGGATGCAGATGTACCAAGGTATTTGCCCAAGAACCTTGGATAGCTTCATTTCGCTACCCATGGCGGCTACCGAATCTGCCAACACACGCGACTATAAAATGCCCCAGCCCCAGTGCTCTCTTACAGTCTCCCACGCAACATCAGCTTCTCCCAAAACCAAAACCCAACTCTTACAAATCCTCTTAACCCACAACACCAACAACAACCACAAAAATGCGCACCCTCTTCCTCATCACCCTAACCGCGCTCCTCCTCAGCAGCAGCAGCACCACGCACGCGCTGCCCGCTCCCCAAGCGCCGGCCGAGTTCATCGCGCCGATCGAAATCACAAAAGATGTCCTGATCCAGCTGCCAGGCAACATCAAGACGCAGCCGTTCGGGGGCAAGAACTGCTACGGGCGATGGAACGAAGCTAAGCGTTGTCGCAAAGCTGTCGACGGGACCTTCGTACCCCGCACTTTTGTCGTCGCAAGCGATGACCATGTTTGGCAGTGCTGCTTTGATGGGAGCAAGATACCGATTTTCCCGGGGGAGGGGCTGAAGGGGAAGGAGGTGCTGAAGCAGTGGGAGGCGGGGGAGTGGGATGTTTAGACTTTAGTGTGGGTGCGGTGTGGGGTTTTTTGGAGGAGAAGGGGGGCTTGGAAGGGCTTGTGAGACGGATGGTGGGGGTTGAATTTGAGCTTGCTTGTCTGCTTCTTTGATCGGGCTGGTGGAGGGGTGGGTGTTTGTTTGGGACTTTGTGCGTGGGCTTTGATGCCTTGGGTGTGTCCTTGGGTAGCTAGTCACTGGCCCGTGATGTAGACATTCGCATGTTCTGGAACAGTGGAGAAATTACAGAATGGCTTCGTGGCAACTGTTCTTGGTCGAAGTGAAAGACCAGGCCGATTTCTTTAAGAAAGCGAGTTGGAAAGGCGGAGAAGGGGAGAGCATCTGCGTACGCGCTCTCCCGAAATCGAAAACAAACCCTTTAAGTCCCGGCATGGTACTTCACAGCGATGATGTTGCAGGCAGGAGAGATCGTTCGTCTTCACTGGAAGGCAAAATACAAGAGCGTGATGCAGTGACATGCAGGTGTCCGCTCCGCTCCGCCCCGCCCCGCTGCTCCGCCCTCCTTGTCCCTTTCCGCCCTACTTGTTATTTTCCCGGTCGCATAAACGAAAATCTTTGCAGACCTCACCATTGCGCGCGCTACGACATACCACGCGACAAGTCTCTCACCACCGTACAGCCGGCTTGTCTGATTGTTTTTTCTGCTTTGCCTCTGCATGTGGGTATCGGTCATCTGGTCTACAGCGGTACCACGCTCGGTGTAGGACCTGGAGTTTTGTCGAAGCGTCTTGCACGCTCAGTCGTTCAACAATAGTCGCGTTGCCCGCAGTGCCCTGAATCGACTCGTGGCAATGTTTAATTCCAAGACGCGGCGGCTCATGGAGACAGTGGCATGGCTCCGCGATCGCCAAAGCTTCAACCAAACTTGAAAGACGAGTGCTATGAGAAGCGGTTGTCTGGTAGCGATGATGTCGCAAGATCAGCAGGCACACCCGCTGGACCCTATACCCCGCACTCTCGTTTGGCGCGACTGCTAATCGTCCCGTTCCATGTTACCTGCACAGGACTAGACCAAAGACCACCAGACTGTCAGACTTCTCAATGACGATCCACGGGACCGGCCGCAATTAGTCTTCGCTCTTGTCTTTGCCTGGGGATAGAGATACCACAACTTTGATAAATGAGCATTCCTACCTCGGAGCTTTGTCAGTGTCATAGTGAACAAACACCGTTGTATATCAATATCTTGATCTTCATGCAACTCCAAATCCGATTTTCATCTCACTACAGCCACTCGCTCCAAGCAGTTTGCAAGCCCGACGGGTAGTTGGCCTTTGTAAAACTAAGTTTCTCTCTTTAATAGCAGCTTGTCCCTCACTATCAGCCTCCACCTAAATCCACAACTCGATATACGCAACCATGCGTATCATTCTTTTCGCCCAACTACTTCTCAGCCTCCTCATCATCACCACATACGCGAACCCCAGCGAAAGCACCTCACTCAACAAGCGGGGCAAGCACCCACCACCGATCGAGCCAACCGCGAACTCGCCCAAGCCAGCGCCCGTCCCACAACACGTCCAAGACTGGCTCTTAAAAAAGGAGCTCCGCCTTGCAGGCCCCGTCAACAGCACCGAAGGCTGGATCTGGAACCTGGCGTTCGACATGAACATCAACACGTTCGAGCAGCATCGCAAAGCGCAAGACATTGTCGAGCTGTCCGCCTTCACCTGGAGCAAAGACCACTGCTCCTCTGCGCCCGACAAGCCGTTCGGCTTCGACTTCACGCTCGCGTGCAATCGCCACGACTTCATGTACCATGCCTGGAGCTATGTCTGCCGCTTCGACCACGACCATCGCAAGTCCGCTGATGAGGTCTTCTATGAGGATATGAAACGCGTCTGCCGTAAGAATCTCCTGTGCAAGGGCACGGCTAAAACTTATTATGCTGCTGTGCGGGCGTTCAGTGGGCACGGAACTAATCTCTGTGGAAATGACAAGTATTGGGATTAGGTTTGGGGGTGTTGGGGCTGCGGTTGTTGGGGCGTTGTTGTGTGGTTGTCGCGTTGTGGGCTTTGTTCCTAGTTGTTTTCTCGAGGAGATTGAGATTTGGTCTTGGCGTTTGGTATAAAGCAACCTATAGTATCCTTTCGTACGTTGCCGGCACCCTGGCATGCAGCTGCCAAGAAGCTCTCTTGAGTTGCATAAGGAAGCGAGGATACGACGTGAAAGTTTTGCTTGAGCAAGCATAGGCTCTAACGACGCTAGCGGGGGAAGGGCTTACGCGATTCAAAACCCGCGTTGGGTTGCCTTTTAAGCTGTCACGCCCTAGTGTAGGAAGCCAGTTGTCTGTTTGCTTGCATAAAACAATTTGGAACGTTTGTTAATTGATTGAGAGAAGTACTGATTTATTATAGCTATTATTACATGAGCCCTTGATTTCCCAGCCACCGCATGGGTGTGCTTCTCTTGCTGCAGCGGACCCATATAAAATTAGAGAGGAGAGTGATATCTTCGAGAGGAGAGTGGTATCTTCGGGAGCAGAGTGTTGTCTTGTTTACATCTTTCGCAAACCTCCTGCTTTTCCCATTACCCGTACAGATCGTCAGAGACGGCGTGTCAGAACCAGCCTGTCCGACCCGGTTCAACCTACGACTTAAGCAGAGTTCCATTCAGGATCGATTGGCGTCCGGTCGAGAGCGAGGGTGAAGCTCTCAGTCCATGAACCAAAGAACGGTTCAACTTTCACACCCCGTCGCTCTGCCGCCTGGCAGAACCGCTCAGTAGCTCTCTTTGCTTCTGCCGTTGTGACAGGCGGCCCCTCAATCTGCTCAATGTCTCTGCCCTCATGAGCGTGCCTGTCTTCCAAGTCCAGAATAAAGCTGAGTGTTTTCAGCTTTGGCAGGAATGCGGGGTCATCAAATTTGTTGATCCATTTCTGGTAGTGGTCTGCATCGTCTCTGGCCAGCGATCTTGAGCCCCGGAAGCGGAGTGTGTGGATGTTTGGCGGTAGTGCGTCAAAGATCTGGGCCAGTTGCTTGGCGTCTTTGTAGATGTCGTCGAGGCCGATGACGAGTGTCTCAAGGTTTGTGAGGTGCGGTAGGACCAGCTCTAACCCTTCACCGGGAGTGTACCAGAGATCGCAGCCGTTCCACGCGATGAGGCTCAATGTTCTCAGTCGACGAAGAAGATGAGGGCTCGAGGACGCCCAGATAAAGATTGTATCCCGAGCGTCATTTTCAGAGATTTCCAGGATTTCGAGCTTAGGCTTGTAGGGCATGTGTTGCTCCCAGTCAAATCTTGGGTCTTCTTCAGCGGCCGTCCACTTGATCATTTTACCATGGTATTTCTCCGGTAAGATATGCTCATCTTTATCTAGCTCCGCTAGTTTGAGGTTTTCAACAAGAAGATGGCATGGGTAGTAGAGCACCAGATGCTTGACTAGGCCTTTAGTGATCCAACGGGATCGACAGGCCTTGAGGTCACAGGCGCCGCTCAGCGTGATCTTTTCCAATGGCCAGTGTGGAGGTACCTTGTCGTCGTGAAGCTCCTCGTCCCATCCGCCGTCCATGTAAAGTTCTTTGACGGATTTGAAATGATCGTTGACAAGACCCCAGTCGGCATCTTCGTTTACGTTGTCCAGCTTGAGATATTCCGCATCTCTGTGCTCATTCACAAGCTGAGGCTGTACCGGCTGTTTAAGGTCGACATACGCGATAGTATTCTGCCGAAAGCTGGTCGTGATGGATGCCATGGCTGTGGGAAGTTGTTGCCGTGGGATCCTGGTGATGAAGCTCGGCCGCATGAGCCGACGACGGAACATCGCCAGGAAAGCTGACTGGGCCAGTAGTGGACGTATGGCAAGAGTTTTGCCTATACGGTGTGTGGCCTCTTTCACCAATTCCTGATATCGAGACTTTTGATTACTCCGTGAGTGATGCAAGTGGTGGAATTGAGATGAAAAAAAGATGGAAGTTGAAGTCAACTGCTGCTGCCTGCTCTCTGAAGTTGGGGCTGCCTTTCGCTAATTTTACTGCGTTTAGCTTAGTGACGGCTGTGTATCTATTGCGGCTCTTTCGGGTTGCACAGCCATGGAGCTAGCAAGAAATACCTTGAAGAGAGTTGCTCAAGTTTTACATCACATTTCTAGCTACTATCTATATAAGGTGACGTTTTGATGCATTATCAGTTTCTGATTAAGGTGAGTTTTATCTCTTTGAAATGCATCACACTCCGACGTACTATTATCCAACGAATTGCAAGAAGCTAGTCTGTAACAGCCCTTTAAAACCCCTGCTTGACCAGGTTAGAACTAACTAAAATGAGATTACACCGCATTATTCTCACAAAGCATCCGTATCTATAGACGATTGAAAATATATAAAGGAGACGATGTGTGCTTTGCTCAGGGAGGAGCCGCAGAGCACGTATGATAACATGGTTGGCGAGTGGGGAGATATGTTCGTAAAGGGGTATTCCTAAAAAGGAAAGTTGGTAAGTGATTTGCTACTGGGATGTGACCTTGATCAACGCAACCTATTAGAATGGGACAAGTGTTCTACGAGACATCATAATATCCAGCGGCATTGTAGTTACATAGCAGTGCCGATCAGGGCTACGCGACAAAACCTGAGCCAAGCGAAAACCAGGGAAGCTGTGGACCACATACGTGTATGTAAACAGAACAGTCGAAGATGCGGGGTAAACATTATAATGCGGCACGATCCTGAACCTTTGAAACCCTAATGTCTTGCTTTAATCTCTTCTACAGTGCTTTGCCTCTGCCGTAGCTCTCACATGCCGTTCAAAATACAGGTGGAAAAGCACTAGCATTTTGTCAGTCAGGATCACTCCGATAACTCTCTTTTTGTCAGCCTTATTACAGTTAGTTGTTACACTACAGCCTTACCCCTTACACCACACGTTTATCCACTGCAAGGGAATAAGGATCTTAAAGAGAAAACGTGTTCTTTTAGATAGCAGCATATATACCTCCATAGGTAGTAGTAATTTAGGAGGACAAGGGGCGTCCAATTTCTCGCGCCCAGCTTCACACATTTGAAATAAGACTATGGCTCAACAAAAATTTATTCTCGACTGGCTAGCAATATGCGGTACCAAGCAGCAATTCGCAGATGCAGCGTGCATCTTGAGCTTGCTTGGAAAGTCACAGCTTCCAGCTGACCGAAACTCAAGTGAATATGGCAAGGAAACACCAATAGCTCATTCAGACCATAATAGCGAGGATGATTCGAGTACGACAGATTCGGACCTCATGGACGAAAGCCAAGACCATCGAGAAGAAGCGACTAGTCGTGGCGGGAAGGTAACAGAACACACTTCCAATTTACTGCGAAACGAATTCTTGACGCGGTTGGCCGAAACGCTTGCACGATACAAAGGAGGCTTACAATCCAAAGAAACCTCACAATCCGGGCCAAAGCATGTATCTGAAGCATATATGGAAGAACAACCACAAGACGAACCTAAAGCAGTTGAAATATTTGTGACTAAAAATGAAGGCATCAACGAGGAGGATACTAAATATCTCTATGACTTGAAACTACAGTTGGAAGCTCTCTCGAGAAATAGTAAGAGAACCATTTCCTGTGTGTTGCCATAGACTTGCTGAAAATATCCAGACACAGATGCCGAGGAAATGGAAGACCTTCTCCTTGATCGGAGTTTGAGATATATACGGCCTCGTCTCGAAAAATACGTAGCTTTGCTTATAGGCAGTTTCGAAACAAAAGTTCCAGCCGGAACCCCGGCTAAACATGGCCGTCAGGACATTTTTCAGAGTTTGTCGGAACAACAATCTGACCCAAACGCCATATGGGAATATGAACCTTGGAACGACTACAAACCACAACCAGCAAAAGTTATCCATGCTGGCAATTCATCTAAGCCAAACAGTGCGCATGCGGAGAGCGGGAAAACCTGCACCGATATACAGAAAGATTCAAACACACTATTCGAGCAGGTGCTTTAGTTCGTGAAATCTAAGCCGTTGGAAAGAGAAGAAACCTCACGAGAAGAAGCTCTAAAACTTTTAATAAAGTCTATTCAAGGCTTTATCTTCGACGTCCGAGGCCGTTCCGCGCTTCATTGTCGCTTTCTGCAACATTTCTCCGAAAGAATGGAAGGTCCAGAAAAAGCAGAAAAAGCAGAACGAGCATTAAATTTTCTCTGCCGCGTTCAAGCAGCTACAAAAACATTTACAAAGGCAGCAACTAAGCTGCCATCGTTTCGCCAAATCACTTTTACGCCTGTGGATGGAAGGCGCAGAGCTAGGCCGAAGAAGAAAATTCCCCACCGCTCTCTATTTCCGAGACAATTAAATCTATCATCAAACCCGATGCTCAGCTTCAATAAAAGCTTTCTAAACTGGAGAAATAATTTCAAGAGATCAGAACACGCAAAATCCACATTCACGCAGAAATACAGTTAGTATCCGATTACGAGCGACGGCAATCCATTACTACGCAGAACAAGCGGACAATCAGGTTCATTGGAACCAGCAAGCTTTGCTGCTATCTGTGCGGCCAATTCCTTGAGAAATATGGATATTTCGCTGCCCGCGGTTGCCATGGAACACTGTATCCTCAGTGGGACTGTCCAAGAGTCGTCCCTACCGGCAAAAGTGCTACAACCTTCCAGATTGCTATAAGCTAATGCTATCAAAACATCATATCTCGTATAACAGAGGTTACTTCAAGTTTGACGCTAAAGAAAGCTGGCTTGTTAGCGGAGTCTACTATCGACTTGGCGACAGCAGACAATTTCCTCCGACCACGCCTCCAAAATGACACTGCGTCAACAGTATCCATTCAAAGGGTAAGTCTTTCTTTAGCATAGTCTCTCCCTTGAAACAAAGTCGAGCTTAATACCACTGCAGTTTATATAGCCTAGTGGTATTTGACGATGGCATGATCTATTACCACAGTCCATCAAATCCGAGGATTTCCATCGTCATGGGCCCAGGAAGCGAGTCCTGCAGTCAAGAAATGCCCACAGAGAAAGCCGAGAAGCTGTTGACAACACATTTGAGAAATAAGCTATTACCCAGCATTAAAGGTCACCAAAAACAGCATTGCCATAACCAAGGCTGTGGGGCCACTCCATCATACCGCTGCGGGAGGTGTTAAACTAGCTACTACGCTAGGAGCTGCCAACGCATAGACTAGCACCAACACGTATTTTTATACGCAGTACCAACGACACCCAATCTGGCCGACCGATTAAGATAGTATATCTATAAGAACTTGTATTTTACCGACGGTAGGAAAGCCTTTAATATAGCATAGTTTAGTAGAACTCTCATCCAAGACACGGACGCCGCTTGTGGTTGGGGCTTTTGGAACTGCGATACGGCCGCGAAGTTCGGCGCTTTGGCAGCGCTGTAACTCGAAGCATTCCTCGGGACGAGGCTGAGTGCAAGGAAGCTACAAAGCTGGCATGATATGAGAAGAATCGCTCAGAACCTGCTGGCACGGATATCGATGCCCGAAGAGCTGCTATGCCATCTTGGATCTGGACTGTTCGAACACACCGATACTGCCGGTTTTAAATACTATGGTGCTAAAAGAGCCATGGATGTTTTCCTGGAGAGCTGGACTGAAGCAAGAGGGAGGAGAGTAGCCGAGACTAAGGTTTTCCGGCTCTATACCATCGTCTTACGAGACTTTGAAAAGCTCCCAGACGAAAAGAACCCCGAGTGGATGGACTTTAGCTTCTACCTCTACCCAACTCCGGTGCGGAAGCAGCGGATGGCAGAAAAATACGTCCAGTTAGCGGACAAGGCATATCTTACAGACGTAGCGACAGCTTGGGAAAACCATTCACTAGAAAAATTATTCCAAGACAAAGGTATCGAAGTTACCGACTTTACGGCCAATGATATACATTTCGGCCGCTCACCACTTGATAGGCTAGAAGTCTATCGGCTAATGATGGAGATTCACCACCTTCATAGCGGATTGTTCTACAAGTGCGCGGGAGTGCACATACATGGTGATTTTGAACGAGCAATGAAAAACAGGTTCCATGTCGAAGCCGACAACTTTTGTTTCTACAAAACCAACTCCTGGGAGAAATGGCAGCTATCGCTTCTCTTTAAAGAACTTTTCGAGCGCAAGGATTTCGATCCTAGAGAGATGCAAGCTGTTTCTCGCAGCGATTCTGGGGAAGGGTTTCACAAATGGATGGAAGACAAGATTTACACAAGGCGGTTTTCCCAGCAAATACTTAGCTGATGCATTTTTTCCAAGCTTCAGAGCGTATTTGGATCGTAGAACAAGCTGCTACGAAACGTGTTATTGTATCACACGTTCACTCATGCAGGACACTGACAACTCTGGGAAGTATTTGTTTTTAGACTAGGAAACTATCTGAGAGTTAGTGTCATGGTGGCAAAATCGATTTCTGTTTGTTTAAATTTATATATATATATATTACTTCCACGTATGTACATAATAAAACCTAATAAAGAGCACGTCAACAAATGAAACAAAAAAGCCAAATGCCACAACACCACCACCACTCACACAAGCGTAACCACCCTATCCCTCCACCCAAACCACTCATCGACCAACCCCCTATCACCAAAAGCCCTCGCGCGCAGCATCCAGCCAAACGGGTCCCTCTCCAGCAAAGCCCTCACAGCCAACGGGTCGCTCACCGCCATCCTCTCAGCCTGGGACCTCTTCTCCCACCCTGGCCCCTTTTCGCAGCCAGGCCCCCCCTCCCAGCCCATCCCACCCCCAAAAACCTCAAAATATCCCACCCTCCCAAACACATTCCTAGTCTCAGCCTCGCCCCCCCGCTCCCGCACCCGCTCCCGCTCCCGCAGCGCTAGCAGCAACCCCCTTCCGGGATGCAGTTCCAGCGCCCACGCCTCAAACACGTCGTGCCAGGCGACGACGCCGTAGCGCGCGACGCGGGGCCCGGCGCAAGGGAGGACTTTGTCGCAGTCGGGCGTGTCCATTTTGCATATGCCGGCGCGGAAGGTGGTGTCGTGGGCGTGGGCGGGGATAGCTGAGGTTGCAGCTAGGTCAAGTGTAGCAGTAAGGGTGTTGTGATGTTTGAAGCCCATGATGTGGAACGCGCCCGGTTTGCTGCCGCAGCGCACAAAGACCTTGCGCAGATAGCCACGGACGCGCAAGCGGCCCTGCGCGCGCGGACCAAACGCGTGCGGGAAGCCGAGCACGCGGGTGCGGACGACCGAGGCGCAGGGCGGGCCGCAAGACGCGTGGCCCTCGAGGCGGCTGTACGACACCTTCCCGGCAGACGAGGCCCAGGACCAAGACGGGGCGATGGCGAGGTTCGGGGCAGGCGTGTCAGCAACCCACAGCAGGTCGCGCGGCAGGTTCGCCGTCCACAGCCCGGCGACGTAGTCGGCGGCGAAGCCGAGGCGGGCGCGGAACTGCTGCGCGACGCCTGCTAGCGCGATTAGGCGGTCTGTGGGCGAGGAGAGGGTGCGTGAGCTGAAGTCTTCGACGAGGCGGTGCCAGTCGCTGTAGGAGGGGGTGAGCGAGATCTTTTGGCAGAGTGGGAGGCAAGGCGCTGAGCCGCTGTTGGGGTGAAGGAATTGCTTGCTTGTGCTGCACTCGAAGAAGACGTGCGTGCGGCCGAGATGCACGTAGCGCGTTGCGAGCAGGCGTTCTTGGAAGGTCCAGCCGCGCGTGTAGAGCGGGTCTGGTGGTGTGTGAGTGGCGTCCTTGGCAGACGCCGGGGTATCTATGAATGTATTGTTTTGCTGCAGAAGCGCGTCCTCGTAAATGATACCATCAGTGGCGCTGGCAGACGACGCAGCGCCGAGCACCACTGCGGCATTGCCGAAAATAACATCCATAAGGACAGACTGGCGCGCCCAGTCGTTCCTTGCTTCTATTGACGGGCCTTGGAGGATACAAAGTGCGTCTATCCAAATGAACTGGATGCCCAGACCGCGGGTAATTTCAATGGCATCAACCAGTGTCTGCGGCAAGCGTCTCAGAGGGATTCCGTTCTTCCACGCCTCGATATTGCCCGGTTCCAGTCTCAGGAAGTCATCGCGGCCCCAGCAGTAGCTGAGAGCTGTATACACGCCCTTCGAGCTCTTCGCCGCGCTGTTAACCCATAGTTTCGGTTTTTGGAAATCGCTGACGTCGACGAGCCTATGGGGTAGGCTTGCCTGCGTAGACGCTGGACAATACCCGTGTTGCCGTAAACAGTTTGACAAGGCTGACCCAATAAACGCAAGCACAGCGGACTTGGAGAGCGAAAGCGGAAGCGTTTCTGGCGGCAGTCAATACGCAACAAACAGTTCGCATCGCGCAAAGTCCCCCGCCTACCTTTCGAGACGATTTGCAGCCTCGACCTGCCCGGCCGCAGCGACGTCCATACAAGCCTCCGCCTGCCCCACCAAGTCACCAGACTGACGGCAAACTCAACGGTGCTATTCCGCACTTTGCTCTTGCTTCTGCCCTTACAAAGACACTGTTGGTCCTTTTTTAGCAAGGCCCCGATATCCCGCTCGCAGTACGCGACCAGTGCTCGCGAGCCATACTTTCTCCTCAGCCAGATCATGCCGTCAAAGGCGCCGCGATAGACGTCCGCAAACCGCTGCTCGTTGCCAAAAGCTTCCAAGATGCAGAAACACAGCGCGCAGCCACTCTCTGCGGAAGCCACGAGAGCCTGGCCACTGGCCTGGTGCCTGTAGCCGTTAGCCGGCCAGCGCTTCAGGTACGAGATACTGCGGCGGCAGACAGCGCAAATGCTGCCCGTTATTACCCAGCCGTTAATGCTCGCGGACTCAGTGACTAGCGTGAACGCCTTTTCCGACGAACTCAAAACTACGTTCGAGGCCCATGGCCAGTCCAGCTGAGAGCCTGCTATACACGTTGTCCGTACGTTGAGCGCGGCTGAGCTCCACGCTGATGTCCTACTGATCGCCGCCGCGGAGCTGTTCTTTCTGTCTGAAGCCTCAAGCTCTGTCCGCATGAGTTTAGTAAGGCGGCGCATCGCAAGGGCTCCAGGGCCTGGATAACAAGGTTTCGCGCTCTGAGACACAAAGGGTGTGTGTAATCGGGGAAGTAGCAGTGTGAAGTAAGACGATTTCCATGAAGTGGAGTCATTTGCTAACTATGATCTATATTTAGATATAATCGTCCCACTCACACGGAGGCCCGGCTTGTTCAAAAATTCCACCTTCCTTTTCAGGAATAGGTTGATACAAGGTACATTTCCTCAAGCTTAGGTTAAGTTCAATGCAAACAAACATCACTACAATAACACGAATGTGTACAGATGGGTAGATAGCCATAGTATAACCACCTACAACAAAAAAGCCAAATAGATATCCGCAACCAAGGAAAATAAGAGAACGACTAAGTATCCCATCCAATCGGCCAAGCAATAAGTAATATCTCATCACCAGCCTCATCATCATCTCGAAGTCACCCACCAACCCCCTAATTCCGCCAAAACCGTCCCCTCCACCTCCTGCCCAAGCCGGCTCCCCTCGTACGCGTGCTTCCACCACCCTGACACGGCCCACCCCTCTCACACTCATCCTGCTCAGGCTGCGAGCCGCTCGCGCTCAACCCATCATCCGTAGTCACGCCCGACCTACGACATGGTTAGATCATTTCCTCCGAAGGGTTGAAACCCTCCGTTGGGGATCGTGAGGTACTGGTATGAGCCGTCATCCTGCAACTGCGGAATTACAATGTCACCGTTCGCGTTTATATACGGCGTCTGCGGCGCGGCCGTGATCAGCGGGTCGTCCTGGCCGCCAATCGTCTGCGTCGGGGTCTCTTCGTCGGGCACGCTCTGTGCGGGCGCGCTCTGCTCCGGCGCGGCCGTAGTAGCGGGGATGCTGATGGGGATGCTGATGGGGATGCTGATTACGGGAAGGCTGAGCGTGGGGAGGCCGATCGTGGGGAAGCTGGTAATCTCAGGAAGATCATCGGTAGGCAAAGCAGTGAGCGTAGGGAGATCACCCGTGGGGTCGAGCGAGATAGTCGGGATGTCGTCGGTGGGCTCGAGAGGAGTGAACTCGGGAGTGGGAGTCGGGCTAGGCGAGTCCGGGACAATAGTCGGGGTGGGCGAGCCGGGCACGCTGGTAGCCTCGGGAGCGTCCGTGACCGTGGCCGTGGCGTCGGTAGTAGCCGTGCCCGGGAAGGCCGACGCGGGCAGCGTGAGGACGTTGCCGTCAGGGCCGAGAGTAATCCTGATTAAGCCGTCGTCGGTGGTGGTAGCATCGGGCGCGGGTGTAATGGTGGCAGTAATAGTAGCATCCGTAGCCGTGGCGTCAGTGGCCGTAGCCGTAGCATCCGTGGCCGTGGCATCAGTGGCCGTGGTAGTAACATCGGTAGCCGTAGCGTCGGTGGCCGTAGCGTCGGTGGCCGTAGCGTCGGTGGCCGTAGCATCAGTGGCCGTGGCATCAGTGGCCGTGGTAGTAACATCGGTAGCCGTAGCGTCGGTGGCCGTAGCATCAGTAGCCGTGGTGGTGGCGTCAGTGGCTGTAGCATCAGTGGCAGTGGTGGTGACATCGGTGGAGGTGGCATCCGTAGCCGTAGTGGTAGCATCAGTGGCCGTGGTAGTGGCGTCCGTAGCCGTGGTGGTAGCATCGGTGGCCGTAGCAGTGGTCTCCGTGGAAGTCTCCGTGACAGTGGATGCATCAGCAGTGCTGGTAATGGTGGACGCATCAGCGGTGCTGGTAACGGTGGACGCATCAACAGTGCTAGTGACGGTCGTGTTGGGCAGAGTGATGGTCGTCAGGGTGACGTTCTCAACCTGGACGCTGGACTGGGCAGCGGCGGAGGACTGGGCAGCGGCGGAGGACTGAGCAGCAGAAGACTGAGCAGCAGAAGACTGAGCAGCAGGGGATTGAACAGCAGGGTTCTGAGCAGCAGAGGTCTGAACGCTCTGGCTCGCGGAGGTGAGCGTAATGGTCCTCGTCTGGCCGGGAACAGTGACAGTCCTGACCTCGCCAACCACAGTGACGGTGCGGGCAACAGGGATGACGCCAGGAGCAGTGACAGTCTGAACCTCACCACCGGCCGTGACAGTGACAACGCCACCAACGGTCACGGTGCTGGGCGCAACAGGCGCCTGGGGAGAGACGGTGACGGTCTGAACCTCGCCACCAGCAGTGACGGTAGCAACGCCGCCAACCGTCTGGGTCTGGGTGACGGGAGGCAGGACCTGGGCAGGAACCGTGATGGTGCGGGCCTCAGGGGTGACAGTGACAGTCTGGGGCTGGGGCTGGGGCTGGCCGGCGGCGGCAGTGCCCTGAGCAGGGAGAGTAACGGTGACAGGCTCCTGGGGCAGAACCATGGTGTGGGTGGCGGGCTGCAGGCTGACGGTCTGCGTCTGCGTAACCGTCTGCGTCTGCGTAACGGTCTGAACCTGCGTCTGCGTCTGGGTGATGGTGCTGCGGGGCGTTAGCGTCGGATTGAAGAGGGAAGAAAGAAGGAGACTCACGTAGCCGGGCACTGGTCGTCGGCGGAGGTGGGAGCCGGGGCCGGGGCGGCAGCGGCGCAGAGCGACAGAGCCGCAGCGGCGAAGATGGTCGACTTCATGGTGATTAGGAGGGGTATTAGATGATTAGACTAAAAATTGGCAGGGCAGGAACGGTGCAAAGCAACGAGCGGCGTGAGGAGCGAGCGACGAGCAAAGAGCGATGGCTGTCGAGCAAAGCAAGAAGCGGGCGAGCTGGCGGCCGTTAAATAGGGAGTGACAGCCATTGTCCATCACGACTTTCACTTCCACAGCCTCCGCCTCTCAGGAGCTGAGGGAGCGCTAGATCCAGCGTGGCGTCTGGTGCGGGTAGTATGCAGCTGAAGATTGTCGCGATAGGCACGGCGATGCAGGACCGTGCAGCGCAGCGCAGCGCAGCGCATGGCAGCGATCAGGGCGCAGGCTGGCACGTCCGACACGCAGCTTAACAGTAACCTTAACCATTGCGGCGGGGACACCGGGGACTCCGAGGCAGCGGGCGCGAGGTGGTGTTGCGGCTCAGCTGGGGAGCGATTTGTCGAGCACACAGGGGCAGCGCGCGGGCCCTCCACGTGCCGGAAGGACGCTAGCGACGGCCGCGCCCGACGCGCGAAGGATCTGGCGAGCGTTCGATGAGATTGCTGCGGCCAGCAGTGGAAATGAGCGCGGAGTCTTGGCGAGAGGCGGGGTGCGACTGGGCAGGCCTGGAACGCAGCGACATGATGATGTGCAAGAGTGGGAGAAGCTGTTGTTGGAGTTGTAGGGATTTTTCTTCAGCGTTGGCGTCGTCGTGGATGAGGCTTCATGTTTGGCGTGGGTACAGGCGGGAGGGATGCGGAAGGCGCGATGCGGGCGCGAAAAGTCGCAGCTGCCAAAACGGGGCGAGGCGGGTGATGGTGGATGGCCGATGGCGATGGCGGGCGATGGCGGATCGATGGTGTGGATGGTGTAGCCGTTGGTGGAAGTGACGGGCACGCGCCCGAACGATCGACCTGTCTGATCTCTTGCACTCGTGCAATCATCACCGCCGCCATTCAATAATTCCTGCATCCCACGCTGGTCGCCTGTCGGCAAAACAACCCCCGCAGCAGCGAAACCCGGCACGGCACTCTCTCGCATGAACTTCTCCGTCGCATCGCCGGGCATGGATTTTCCATTCCATCCTTTTTCCATCCATTCTAACATCACACCTATCCCATCCATCCAAAAACACCTACCTTATCACGTACATCTACTCTACAACCTCAGCCTCGCACCACCCACCGCAATCACAAGCCTGCCTGTCGCGACCAAGGTCGACCTCTGCGCGCCATGCCCGCTCCAGCCTGGCTCCAGGGCTGACTAACTGTGCCCGCCCTGCCAGCCATCTCCCTTCGCTTCGCTTCGTCCCTTGCTTCCCACGGCGGCACCCCCGATTCCCGTTCCCACGAGAGAGAGCTTGTCGGCACCCCACCCCACACAGGTCCTCTTCACAACGAGCGTCAAACGCCCATCCCATCACCATCGCGCATCTACCTACTCTAGACCACCTACGACATGCGCACGCAGCAACCACCCCAACCCCAGCGCTAGCGAACCAACTAACGCGATCCCGTCAGCACTACTCCAACGACCAATACTCTACGCCCCCTCTCGTATGTATGTACGGTACGTACACATGTACCTAGCGTGCCCGCTACCACCCCCGCGTCCCGAACGGGCAGCTCGCTCGCGCGCCCGCCGCGCTGTTTCTGCACCACTCACGGACGGCCTGGCGGGCGACAGGCATTTGTGCACGCAGCCGTCGCCATCCCCGCTGTCTCGCTGCCCCGCTGCCTGGTGCCTGCGCGCACGCGGGGTGAAACGTCATGGCTGTACAGTAGGTACTCGTAGGTAGGTAGAGTACTCGTAGCTAGGGCGCGCGCGCGCATCGCTCTACTCTAGTCTGTATAGAGTATGCACCCACTCGTGGGGTTCGCGTTCGCCGCGGCCGTTGGTGTCGTCCGCTTGCTTGCTCGATTCGCTCGCTCGTCCGCTCACTGGCGGTCGAGGCCTACACAGCCCGCTCGCCTGCTCCTACTCTAGGTAGGTACATAGCTGGTGACGGATAAGCCCCAACGCCGCCGAGCGTGACAGGCGCCGTCTGACATACATACATACTTTCATGGATGAATGGGCGCGGCCAAAGCGACCGTTTCGCGGTTGGAGCCGTGTGTAAGCAGGGCTGTGGGGGAGAGTGAAAATGCGACGGGGCGCGACGAGCGCGAGTGCTGCTGTTTGAGTTTCTTCCTGCTTTCTCTTCTTCTTCTTCTTGTCGTCGCGTCCTACATACACCACCGGCTTCGTCGCTGTCGTTGTCGCTGTCGTCGTTACCTACCTATCTATTCTCTGCTTTCGTCGCTACCGCTGCTGCTGCCGCTGCCGCTGCCTTTGTCGCTATCTTCGTCGCTGTCGCTGTCGCCGCGCGCGCGCCCATGTGATCGTCCCCCGCTCCCAGCACCAGCACCACCAGCACCACCACAGCCTTCGCCACCTTCACCACATCCGCCGCCCTCAACAATGCGCCCGCCCACCCCCATACACGTCCTCCTCGCCGTCCTCCTAGTCGTCACGCCCCCCGCAAAAGCAGCCATCCACACCGTCAGCGTCGGGCGCGGCGGCACGCACGAATTCATCCCAAACACAACCTACGCCGCCGCCGGCGACACAGTCGTCTTCGACTTCTTCCCAACAAACCACTCCGTCATCCGCACGCAGTACTGCGGCGCGGGCGACTGCAATCCTTGCGTGCCCTGGGAGCTGTATTTCCCTGATCGCAAAGGCGAGGGCTTTGCCAGTGGGAATTTTGAGGTGGGCGGGTATGACCAGGTGCGTGCTACTGGGATTGGGAGAGGAGGGGATGGGGTTGGGGTGGAGGAGTTTGGGGAGAGGGGAGAGGGGAGAGGGGAGAGTGGAAGGGGGGTTTCGAAGATACGTGCTGTGCTGACTTGTGCGTCTGATTTCTAGAGAGAGACGTGGAATCTGACGGTTAACGATACGGCGCCGATATGGTTTTACTGTAATGCGCTGGACTCGTGCACGCCGAATGGCATGGTCGGGGTGATTAACCCTGTAAGTTACCTTTCTATCTTCCCTCGTTTCGTCTTTCTCTCCAATACAGGCACAGGCGCATCGGAAGTGGACCATAGTGTAAGAGTCTGAAGCTCCCGAGACTTAATTCGTTGCCTCCATAAGCACAAGCGTCTGCGCTTGTTGCGGCAATGACATTAGATTTTTACTCCACAACGGCTCTGTCCCACTCCGATGCACTTACACTCTACCAAACCCGCAAGTTCCAAACCAAAAACCTCAACACTAACACCACCACCTCACCACAGCCCCCCAACGCGACCATCGCATCACAAATTCGTGTCGCCAAATCCGCGCGCTACCAGCTCGCGCCGGGCGAACCGTGGCCAGCCGAAGGCAGCAGCAAGCCCTCGTCCTCGTCCTCGTCCTCCTCCTCCCTCAGCGGCGGCGCAATAGCGGGCATCGTGGTCGGGGTGGTCGCCTTCGTCGTCCTCGCCGCCGCGCTCTTCTTCTTCATCGGGCGCACGCACACCTACGCCCGCATGTTCCGGCACCCCGCCGCGAGCACAACGACGGGGCACGCGCCCAGCGACGCGGGCCTCGTCGTCGGCGCAGGCGGGGGCATGGTCGCCGGCCCTGGCGCCGCGAACCCCTGGTTCCAGCAGCAGCAGCAGAGCATGCCGTCGCCGCCGCACAGCCCGCCGCCGCCGGGCATGGGGGCCGGTGGGCTGGGCTACCAGGAGAAACAACTCACGCCCCAGCGCTGGAGCGACAGCAGCGCCTTCTCCGGCAGCTACCCCGCCATGCGCGGCGCGAGCCCGCCCCCGACTGTCGGTGAGGATGTGGGGCAGGGCATGACGTTCGTGGGGTATAATCGGCAGACGGGCGCGCCTGAGTTTGTGGCGGAGGTTTCGGCGGATCATGAGGTTGTTGAGATGGGGAGGGGGACGATTGGGAGGGGGGGTGGTGGTGGTGGTGTGGGTGAGGTGGGTGGGCAAGGAGCCGGTGGAGGCGAGGTGGGCGGCGACGGGGTAGGTGGGGGTGTGGCTGGTGGTGAAGGGGGTGATGGTGCTACGGGTGCTGCT
Organism: Aplosporella prunicola CBS 121167; assembly: GCF_010093885.1. Classification (NCBI taxonomy): domain Eukaryota; kingdom Fungi; phylum Ascomycota; class Dothideomycetes; order Botryosphaeriales; family Aplosporellaceae; genus Aplosporella; species Aplosporella prunicola. The sequence goes on from NW_022983541.1 coordinate 63,448, forward strand.
GAGGGACGGGATGGTCTCAACGTGGAGGTCGCGAAGGGCGACGCTGCTAGCGTCGTTACGGCCCCTGTGGAGATGGATGCGGAGGAGGAGAGGAAACGCGGGGATAGTGCTACGGGGCGGTAGGGGGAGTGGTGCGGGTGAGTAGGTACTTGTAGCTTATGGTAGAGGTGGGAAAACGAGGGCTTAGGGGGCGTCTTTGGTAATGGAGCTTTTCTTTTTAGGTAATAAAGATCGAAGTATGTAAGTCAGCTGTTATATTGCGCTGTGTTGTGGTTAGTGGTATAGGCGCCGGTTAATTTCACCACCCCTTCTAGCTATTTTCACCACCCCCCTATAATAGGCAACCGCTTATACTTCTTTAGTTTAGCTTTATATTTATGTGTTCGTTTGCTACCTTAAATATCCCGTGCTTTTTCGCTTTCGTACTTTTTTCTTTCTTGCTTTTCTCTAGGCTATATGCCTGAAGGTGTGTATACGCGTCTGCGATAATCTAACTTATCCTTAGTCGCACGGAGTAAATTGTATGGTTATACAATAGCGTTGGCAGCGTGAATTAATCACGTGGGGTGGTGAAAATAGTTAGAGGGGGTGGTGAAATTAACCGGAGCTAGTGGTATAAGGGTATACCTAGTCATGGGCACTTGTCTGGTTGAGTCTGCTACACTGCACTCGAGTGCGTGGGTTGTGTAAGCTACTAAAGCGATAGTAGTTAATGCTATATTTTAAAGGTATGAACCCGTGGAATGATTCAGGGAATTCAAATGAGTGAGGTTTAGGAAGACAAAAATGATTGGTATTCTCCATTTGGTTAGCGTGTTCTTAGTCAGCATAAAACTCGCTCCGCACGGCTCGCGCTCCTAACTTCATTCCATTGTTCCCATCGTTTGTTTGCCGGATGACGTGCCGAATCTATCAAGATTCATGATGCTGCGCTCCACTGGATTGAAGCGGCCCGGGCACTTGGCTATCGGTCGCTCCTCACATTCTTTCAATGTCCAGAACACAGCTCAGGCTTCGCGCCGGACATTTTACTTGCATTCGACTTCATCGAGGTCTTCTGCCCTGCCGCTGCGACAACGAGAACTCTCCTCGAGCAGCATTGTGAAGCAGAACAACGCATCCTTTTTCGACTCCGCGAGCCTGAGTGTTTGTCAAAGGCGAGCGTTTGGGCAGACTGTTCAACCGCGGAACGAGGAGCTTGGAGAAAAACAACAGGAAACACAAGACACGACCGAGACTCTGTCTGCACAGCCAGAAAATGGAGACGTACAGGGCCCTTCCCTTACACCAGATCAACAGGCTGTCTTCAATCTCGTAGTCAACGAGGGAAAGAACGTCTTCATCACCGGCCCTGCCGGCGCGGGCAAATTCTTTCTTCTGCAGAAAATCATCGCCAGTTTGAAGGAAAAGCACGCCGCGCATCCAGAAGCAGTTGCAGTGACGTCCGATTCAAAAAGTTCAGCCGTCAACATTGAAGGACGGACAATTACAGGCTTTTCAGAATTTTACAATTTCGATGAATATGGTCAACCAGAAAAACTCGACAAAAAACGGTGGGAGTTTATAAACATAATTCTCAAAGATCGAGACAAGAGCCGTCGCTGGGAACAAACCCAAGTACTCATTATCGATGGGTTAACCGAGTTCTCCACCAAAGATTTTAGCAAGATGGAAAATATCGCGCGCAAAGTCCGCGGCAACAAGTTGCCATTCGGAGGAATACAAGTAGTAATTTCGGGGGACTTTCTCCAGCTACCAAGCTTCACATTGCCGTTTAAATCTCAGTACTGGCAAAAATGCATGAAGCACACGTTTGTTTTGCCCGACATCTCCAGGAAATCCGATCCGGTTTTCGAGGAAATGCTCAGCGAATTGCGAGAGAACCGCCTTTCACCGAACTCAATCGAGCAATTTCGAAACCTGAGCCGACCTTTGAGCCGCAGGGATGGAGTGGAACCCGTCGACATTATATACCCGAACACTCTAAAGCGCGCTGAGGGTGGTAATCTTGGACGACTGAGCAAGCTTCGCGGCAGGGCACGTACGTACGAATCCAGGGATTGGGGCGACGATGAAGCAACTCGAAAACAACTGCTGGAAGGCGGAGACCCTGCTAGCTTTGTGCGAAAGACGCTGGAGTTGAAGAAGGGTGCTCAAGTCGTGCTCATCAAAGACGTGAAATCCCCACCACTCGTCAGTGGATCACTGGGACGGGTGTTAGGATTCATGACGGAACCCGAGTTCAAGAAGAACCGAGCGACGATTGAGAGCGAGTGGTTGAGCAGCGGGATCCCCGAAGACGAAATCGAAAACGTAGAAACGGCCGGAAGCGGCAACGGCGAAGAAAAGGAGTATCCCGTAGTGTATTTCCCGTGTAGAGACGGCCAGAAAATCGTCCGGCTGTGCACGCCGGAGGTGTGGCAAGTGCAGGAAGGAACGCGGACGCTGGCCGCTCGCGAACAAGTCCCGCTCCTCCTTGCATGGAAGCTCCATCGATACATAGCCCGGCTCCTGACCCTGGACTTCGTAAAAACGAACCTTAACCTCGTTTCCCATTCCGGCGACGTGTATAGCATCCTGTCTTGTGCGACGCACAGGGACGGCTTGCAGGTCCGGAACTTTGATCCCGAAAAGGTCAAAGTATGGCCCCAGGTGCTGGAGTTATACAGATCCTTAACATCGAAGCCCAAACCTAAGGAAGCGACGGCCCAAACTCCTCAACGCCGGGTTGTTGCATCATCGCCCAAAAGAAGGGCTGCCTGGATGGGCCGTTCGAAGCGGGCAGCTTATTAGGATTTGGGAAAACTTTCTAGCGGATTTCTGCTAGCATGTAGCTAAAAGATATAGCTCAGTGCTTGGAACCAGTAATCCGTATATCCAACGCATAAAAGAATCCAGCAACAGAAGCTGTAATTCGCCATGCTCTGGTTGAGATAACCCTTTTCATCAACATCAAGAGAGATTGTCAGTGCAGAAGTTGTCGCTTCAGCGCAAGCGTTCAGCGACCACACTCGGAACCAAACACGAACAGCACTACCTCAAGCCGCCGCCGCATGCAGCCGAGTCAGTCCTCCAGCAGATCGCCGCCAGCGCATGACATTCTCTCTATTTTTAGCACGCGCCCACGTGTCCACAGGCCGCGTTCGTTGCGCGTGAGCCGTAAACACCACGCACCTCCATCATCATCAACTACACCATATCCCAAGCACCCACACCGCGCATCTCCCTATCACCTCAACCACAAACCAGCCCAAACCCACGTAACCAAAAAAACAAAACAACCAAACAAACAGCACACCAAACCACACCACACTACCAATCGACAATGTGGTTCGAACTGCAGCACAAGTTCCCCGAGCTCCCGCTCTCCGTCCTCATCCTACTGGGCTCGCTGCCTATCCTCCTCCTCCTGGTCCTCCTCTTCCAGACTTATATCTTGTTCCAGCAGTATCGCGTCCTGCAAGCTTTGCAGGCTTCTGTGGTTGTGGGGGGGAGAGAAAGGGAGAAGGTGTTGGTTGGCGAGGGTGGGGATGGGAGGGAGAAGGAGAGACGTGATTAGGTGGTTATGGTGATGTGGTGATGGTGGTGAGTTAGTGGGTTGTGCGGCGTGTAAGGCTGGGCGGGGACTAATGTGCTGTAGGAGAAGGAGCAGGGCGGTCGTGGTGCGCTTTTGTGTGGGTGGGGCGTGGTGGGTGAGGGAAATGGGGTGGCGAGGAGGTTGTGGTACCGTGGCGGGTAGCGAACTAGTTGAAAGCTGGGGTTTTTGTTTTGGTAAACTGTACAGGCTTCTGAAACTGAATGCTAAAAACAGAGGGTGATAAGTGCATTCTGAGAGGTCGATTATCAATGCATAAGATTAACTTTTTCGTTTGACTTTGTGCGGACGAGGTAAAAATAAAGCACGGTAGTGCAATCTGCGGAACGGACCGACCCGGTGATGGTATCTCATAATCTTGCTCTGACGTCAGCGATCGTGTCGTGTCAGTGTGGGTGAAATGGCAGTGTTCATCGCTATCCACCAAAAAAACCCCCTACGAACTATCCCCCTCCCGCTCCTCTTTCCCCAAAAGCCCCTTCTTATCCGCGACCCCAACATCAATTCCAAACCTCCCACCCGGCCACCACCCCAAACTAAACACCATATCCTTATACTGGCCCTTCTCTCTCATCTGCTTCCCACTCATCCACTCCGAGCCCGGCGGGTAGCACTTCTCCAACATATCCGACCCAGCCACCAGACTCGCCACCGCGGCCACGCTGCACGGGTTCTTCGGCAACACGCCCTTCCTGTCCAGCGTCACGTATGTCAGTATCGCGCACACGGTCATCGCCGCCAAAAACCCTTCCAAAACCCTGGTTGAGATGCCGTTTTGCTTCAGCCGCACGCGGTCCGATACCGTTAGTTTTGCGTTGATGGGTGTTTTTGCTTCGGCAACTGCTACCCGCTGCGTATTTATAACCTGTGCGAAAATGCGGCCATACAGCGTGTCGATGGCAGCGCGCAGCTGTGCGTGCGTTGCGTCGTCGTTGGCAAGGAGGTCGGCAGGGCTGACGCTATCAGAGCCGTGGAAGAGGCCAGCGAAGAAGCCGTCGACGACCGTATTGTTGATGCGTGCAGCGCCTTTCACGGTATCCGCCCACACGACCATGAGTTCGTCGGGGATGTTAGCAAAGAACGACAAGTTCCTGTTGAACGAGGCAGTCGTCTCGACAGGCGAGGGGAGCGCGGCAGTCAGGTTGAACGAGAGATCCTTGGCGTTAAGCACGACGTCGACGTCGACCGTTTCGAGGTATGGCGTGCAGAGAAGCGGCGAGAGGTGCGTCGCGTTGCCGTCGCGGACCTGGCCGAAAATGGCAATATTCGTGGGGCACCCGTCGCTCCAGTCGCCGAGGTTCTTGCCGATGGATAGGTCGATCCAGTCGCCGATGTAGTTGTTGCCGTTGTCGCGGATATCTTCGGTGGTGTTGTCGAAGACAGTAATGCTGAGCGAGTCGGTGTCGCAGATCTCTGGTAGAGAGACATTGAAGAACACGTCTTTGATAACCCGGCTTGGGGTTGATAACGACAGGGAATCATATCCGTAGGTAACGTTGGATATCCCGGCCGACGTGCAGTTTGATCGGGCGCGAAACGCTGGAATTCGAGCGGCGATGGAACCATACTTGACAGTCTCAGCGGGGATTTCAGCGGGGAGGGACGGAACCTCCAGGCTGGGAAATGCCAACGTCTTGTACGTGAAAAGGGGCTCATCAAAATCCTCTTTTAGAAGAAGGTTCACCATGTCCCAACCAACAGCGTTAGCGCCGCCACCGTAGCCTCTTATCGGGAACATGTCTTCGAAAGAGCCTGTTTGGGAAAGTTGAACATCGTAAGTCCGCGGGAGCGCTTCAGCGTAAAATAGGCCGCTTGCTGCAATGGTAAGGAGTGGCACGAACAACATTCCCAACGAAGAACTTGCCACTGCAAAGTGCTTCCGCCAAAGAGACCTCCAGATGCAGTGCAAACCAATTTTGCCAAGGTAGTTTTCTCCCAAAGGACCATCGTCGCATCCCCGACGTAAGAGTTGGTAAGGTTGAAAGATCTTGGCCGCAAAGTCCAGACTCCCGAAAAGTAACCCAACGGCAACTAGAATCGTGGTGGGAATCAAGGTGTAGGTATAATGAATATAATCGCTCAAGGAAAGGTCGCATATCCCGTTGTTCTTCTGATTGACCTGATAGAAGATTTCAAGTATGATAAGCAAAGCCAGCGGTACCAGTGTGATAACAAGCTTGGCTGGGAGGTTTACCGCCATTGGACGATACCAGTTGATTTTTCTGGCGCCATCAAATTCTTCTTCGTTCTGCTCAACAGCCTGCTCTCGTACCTTTGCATTATCTTCTGGCGCAAAGATTTTTACGATGCCAAATTGAGACCCGGAGGATTTGTCGGATTCCTCGCTGGTGTATTCTGATCCAGCCAGTCGCCATTCGAGTACTGCGAGACCGGAAGCTCCTGTACCCTCCAGTTTATCCAAAACGGCAGGAGATCGAGCAATAATGGCTGTTGTACCCTCAATTGGTCCGGGGTCCCGTGAAACACTTTCTCCTGGAGCTAAAAATACCATAAATGCTGCCAGTACAATCATGAGAACCAGAAAGCCCTCAATGAGGCCAAAAGATAGCGCCCTGAAAGTGAGACGGTTTTCCATGTGTGTGGTCCATCCTTCAATGGTTTGATTGGCAGGTTCCATGAAGTAAATGTTTGCAAGCTGAGCGGAGAAAGCTTGAAAAAAGGCATCCGTTCCATTGGCTAGAAGAATAGGGTTCGTTGCTAAATCATCCCAGGTTACGCTAGGCATCACGAGGAAGACATAGTCCGCTAGGTACTCGATGGAGTTAAAAGCTGACTTGGCTGATCCTAAGAGCAACCAATTCTCATACAAGGCGTCAAGTAGATCTGCTGGCTTTACTCCGGGCAATTTTGAGGAACCGCTTTTGGATGGTATGCTGATTTTCGGAGTTTCAATGACCGAGGAGTTGGTGTTCAGTACCACTACTCCAGGAGAGATGCCATACTCTGCCCGGCATAGCACTGTTGAAGAGTTGATCATATCGAGAGGAATATCATCGGAGTTGTCTTCCACAGTAGTTGTACCGAAACTCATTGCGACTCGTGTTTGGTTGTCCGAACATTGCATTTCTTCGGCTTCAAAAGTTTTCCACTCTGAGAAGTAGTCGCCTCCGAGAGTGGGCAGCAATTCGAGGTCTCCACATGTCTCGGAATGGAATCTGAACGTGAGCTGGAATGCTGCACCAGTGTTGGTGCCTTCGGCATGCTGTAGATGTAGAATTTCACAGTCGAGATTTGAGTGGAAGACATCGACTTTGCCAATAAGATCCACATTTGTACTTGGTACTAAGAATATAAAATAAGCCAGGGCAAGATCATGAAAAGTCAGATTCGACGGGTTTGTACTTACGTGAGGAAACATTAAAATTCTGATATGCGTATCGTGCCGTCGTTCCAGAAGGGAACGGTAGGCTGAAATTGTTAATCCCGTACAACCTGGAGAAGGCTTGGTGATCAACACCATCGCCATCAAAAGAGGTAGTGTTGCTGCCTCCAAAGGCATTCGTTGCGATGATATTTTCGGTGGGCAATTTGATGGCTGTGTATTGCAAGACAAACAATCCAGTACTTAAGATGGTAATTAATTTCAGCGCAAATCCTCCACCGACAGCTACAGAAACAGGTAAAAGGTCGAGAGATGTCAGGGAGTCGATGAAGGTAGTGATCCCGAGAGGAGAGATAAAGTCCAGTAGCAGGCTCCGACCCACAGGCTGAGGGCTTTGCGTTATCAGCTTCCACGGGGTAAGCTGCTTAGTTCTGTACTCTACTTGGCCCCAAAACGCGGCAACAATGGTGAAGACTTTTGAAGTCAGCTATAATGAAAAGAGGTTGAGAGAGCTGGTTTCCATTACATACCAGCAGTCGGCCCGTACTGCCACAGAAGGTATTTCTTCGGATCTGCGGACGCAAACCCTTGATGCGTGTTCGAATATTGTAACAAAATGGCAAGAACAGCAATAATAACAACGAAAACAATAATAAAGAAAACAAGAACCTTCCGTTGTAGGTAAATAGGCGTCCAAAGCCGGGATCCTTTGCCAGCCATCATTGCGTGGCCCTAAACATGGGTTATCGGATAATTTCGAGAACACTACTTTCGCTTCCCAGGGAAGCCAGCATCCTATAAGGCCGGCCGCAAGTTGGGCTCAAATGACCCTTTCTCGCTGTGGTGCATGCCAAACGGCCCCCACGTCGAGGCTTATCTGCCTAGAAAAGAGGCGCTGTACATATGTGAAACCATGTAAATCGCACGAGGGCGCTTAATAATAGGTCAGGTTGCACCTACAGATAGAAGAGGCGTACGCCATAGTGGCAACCTTCCGCACAGCAATCGACCATTGGTTTGAACGCCATCCTGATAGCGTTGAGATTATTTCTGTAGACGCGCCTTGCGAAGGCTGAAGCGAAAATGCGGGGATGACAGGGATGCAAGCCCAACCAAGCGGTCGCAACGTGGTCAGGCGGGAGCGATGGAGAAAAGATGTACGTAGATCTGACGGTCAGCGTGAAGGTTTGGCAAGGCTGTGCCTGTGTGTAACCACAATGAAATGATGATGATCCAAAAAAAGCAATGAGTCAGCACTGGCCGTGGACATGCAGACTTGCTTTATCTCCGGTGCGAGTCCATATCTTTTCTTTTCTTGTTCATCTTTTTTCTGCTCCGCCAATGGACCACCTTCATGTGCCGTCCCGGGTTAGCACATTTTCAAAAAAACAAAACGCAGAAGACCTCGAACGCGTAGACACGCCAGAAGACAAATAAAAATAAAAAAATAAAAAAAAATATATATATATATATTTAAGGACTCGCATCGACGGGCTAAAGAAATAATTGGAAAAAGTCCAGGCAGAGCCTTCGAAGATATATAATAGATGTCACAGTCGCTGTTCTACTGATTCCGTCAAAAGTCCAGTGCGTGATAACTGTCCCAAGTTCCGTGCTTCAAACAGGCAACTTCGTACTACGCAGCTCGTGCAAAGTCCGCGTCGACCGCAATATCTTCTCAAGAAGCTGTGAGTAACCCCACCCAGCAGCAGCAGCCGCAAGCGCAGACAAGCTAGCTTGGTCCTCTCTACCAGGCCGTCCAGGACCCGTCATGTTCTACGAAGATCAGCAAGACAGCTCTTTTTGGAAACGGTTAGTAACCACTTACTGGCTTCATGTTGATGTCAAAAAGCGCAAAACCAGAGTCAGGCTCAAACCGCCTCACATCAATCCTAATCGGGGCAGTCGTCTTCAACAACCTCGCCACACCCTCACACTCCCTAGCAACACGCGCATACGCCGGATCCGCAGAAGCTTCCTTGTCAGAAATCGCCCTCGAATTCGACGTCACGGCTCGCACGCCGTTGTAAGGCGCCACGCCATCGATGTGGTTGAACCTGGTGACGATGGGCAGCGCCCAATATCCCGGCTTCTCGGCACTGGGCGGCATGACTGTCACAGTGGCTTCTTCACCCGAAAGATACTGTTCCAGCATCACCTGCGGCGATTCCTTCCACAGAGCTTCTACGTGCGCGCGTAAGTCGGTGTTGCTGTGGCAGAGCTTCACGCCGTGGCTGCCCCTTCCTCGGATCGGCTTTGCGACAATCGGCACAGCGAGGTTTTTCTTCTTAAGCAGAGCTTCGAGGTCCTGCCCTTCCCCGATTATGCACGATGTGGGTATCGTGAAATCTCTGCTTCGTCGCAGCAGGCTGTTGACGTAGTTCTTGTCGTCGTAAGCCTCGACTAGCTGGGGCGGCTGGCCTACTACCCGGAGATCATTTTGGTAGCGGTCCAGCGCGCGCGAGATCTGCAATGGGTGTTCCGCGAACAGGATCGTGTTCGCCCAGAGGTGCGTGGCACCTGCTTGTACGGCATTGAGAATGCCCTCTTCGTGGTCGGGGAAGACCCAGCTGCTGTCGTTGCTGGGGTCGGGGGTTGATGGCGTGAGGACTTGTGCCCGCTGCTGTGAGCGCAGCACGAACGCGATGTCGGCACCGGAGTCGCGGTATCCTGTGCATTGATTCAGTATACAATATCTAGAGTCTGGTAAGAGAAAGACGCACCGCCGGGTTTCTTGGGCTTGCGCACCCCATTGATGACGGGTGGTTCGAGCGCTTGGTACAGCACCGCTACACGCGGCTTCCCGGCCGCCGCGGCGCTGCTGAAGAGTCGGCGCTGTAGAAGTCTCAGCCCCATTGCGCTTGTTTGTATAAACAGATGATGGGGGAGAGAAAGTCCGTACCTGCTTGTCTTCTGGTTGTTGAGGTTGAGGTGCGGAACGCTCCGCGGCGACGTCAGTGCTGAGCTCGGACAGCCCCGAGACACGACGGCCTTTCGCGACGCGTCTCGGAGTTGTTCCGTCAACTTCGTCTCGTCAACGCGGGGAAGCTCTTTCAATTCATTAGTGACATCTTCACCATGACTTTCAGGGCCGCGCGAGAAGGGTGAGAATCGTACCTGCGGCTTAACCAAGCAAACGGCGACGTCACGACACAGCAGCTTCGCGAGAAGTCGGCATGCGCGCCGCAACTAACGACATGCCGAATTCCCTAAGTGTGAGGCGGTGGCACTAATGGTCTGCCGAGCGTTTGAGGACGATACAACTCGATGGTTCGAAGCGGTAGAGGCATAACTTGCAAGGTCAAGAGAAGGGCAAGCCTGGAGCTTCTGCTTCCGCAGAACCATACATGAGAGCTGCAGGAGGACGTGCATGAGCGAAACACATTGCCGCATGGGGAAGAACATCACGGGCATTGCAAGCTGGTGTGGCTGGCTAAGTGCATGCGGTCATGACATTGACAGCTTGCTGCGGCTAAAAGAGAAAGTGTGGGCGGAGGAAGCTGTCACGGACTCATTCTGATGACGATAATGATAGTAAAGATATTCCTCGGTTATTTCAGCCGGTTGCTCTCCGTAGTATATTCGCAGAAGCTTGGAAGGCTACAAAATGGAAGCCGCGGCCTGTGCTGCATAGAGAAAAGAGAGGAAAATATAACAAAACAAATAAGAGCAAACTACGAAAATGCTTTTCCGGTCGTCTATTAGACAGGCCCAGCACCCGGATCGCCATCATCTCTCTTGCGGCCACCACGCCAGCTAGCAAAATGAAGCGACCCAAACGAAACTCTTCCAGCATGGCCCCGACGTGGTCGTTGCCTGTGTTCCGACCACTCAAGCCGGGCGTCAAAAAGCCATTCCCGGATAGCACTAGCGTTATACGCCAGTAGCATTGTAACGGAAAGGACGACAACAGTGGTCGGGAGTGCCGCGGCCCAAAAAGTACCCTGGGTTTTGTTCGTGTCTCGGATGTCTGCCGTATTCATGCCCATATAGCTGGTGACGAAGGAGAGAGGCAGAAATATGACGGTGACGAGCGTGAAGATGAAGATTGCTTTGCTGTTGTCTTCTTCGAGGAGCTCGATGCGGTAGCGGGCCTTTTGCTCGATCATGTTTAGCCTTCCCATAAGGTGCATCAACTTCTTTCGTTCGTCTCTGATATCTTTCAATAAAGCGTTCGCAGCCGGCTTTATGAATTCGCGGTACTGTAGGCTTTGGAACGAGGTCGATATACGAAAACTTCGGGGAGATAGGACGGCTTTGAAGTCTGCAGCGAACTCTTCCTGTCCTTGAAGGACTTTCAAACATGCCGAAATCTCTTCTTGCAATGTCTGTACCTCCCCTATCAGGCGTTTCCCGGGAGGTTTGTGGTATGCTTTGTATTGCTGTAGGATATTGATTAGAAAAGCGGTAATATCCTTCATGTGATTCTATCTGACTCACCAATGTTGAAGTGAAACCCTCGTAGAGCTCTCGAACACGCTTTCCCTCGTATAATGGGCTCATATATAGGTTCTTGCACACCACAAGTCCCAAAAAATGAGAACCCACGGCAGCACAATTGACGGTATTTGTTTCTGCATCCGTGCGAATTAAAAGTACTACGTCTTTGAGGGCGTAGGCAATAGACTTTTGGGTTTCGTAGCCAAGGTAGTTTATGCACTCCAGATACTTGTTGATTTTGGTTTCCGCTTCGCTTGACTTGCCTATTGTGACATATGCGAGACGTTGGTTGATCAGTTGCAACGTACGATTTGCCGCCATAAGAAAGACAACTGTTTGTTCGAAAGCATGGGCCAATGAAGCCGGCAGTGCGTGGTCGGGTTTCTGAAGGCCTTCGGTTTTTGTTGAATGAATAACAACTTTTGATATCGCCAGGGCTTTGTCGAAAATCTTACTGATATTCGTCTTGCACAGGTCGAGAAATAGGATACGTATAGCATTCCGTTTTTCCTGGAGACCTTGTCGCGTAGTCCGAACCCAAAACGAAACTGCAGTGGTATCGTAGTGCGAACTTCGATAAGCCCTGAAATGGTTTTCCAGAAGGTGTTCCATAGCTGCGCTGTAAGAGTGGTATTCAATGCCTGAAGCGCAATATCCGCACGACTCGAACGGTTCCCTTGGGTATGGCAGACCTTCACCTGCTAACGCGGTTGCTTGTTTGTGGTGCATTGGACGTATGACCCAAGTTGGACTTTCTCTTTGGTCTTTAGAATCCGTCTGTCCATCGGAGCTGCTAACGTCGTCGATCAAACCGGTCTATAACCTCAATTTAGCATGATTTATATAATAGAGTTGGTGGTCTTACTTTTGTTAGATCAACAAGCGCTCCCCAGACTTTGCTAAGTAGCTGATCCGGATACGATGGTGGTTGTACAAACAATGAAATCAATTTCATTGCCGTTGGAACAAGAAACTCTAGTATCTTGTGCATTTCGTCTCGCTGAATTTTGGCGTAATTGTTCTGATGATTATAATGTGCCTTTGCCGAAGATCGATCAGTGTTTGACACAGGGTCATCATTTGATGTGTCCGTCCGATGGCTTGCAGTGGGTTTTTGTAGGTGCGATGATGTGTAGCCGTTGTGTACCATTAGATCATTTAGTTGTTTGAAAGTCATAGAAGAAGTTTCCTGATAGAATTGAGCATTGTTGTATTCTCCAAGAAAGTCGTAGTAATACGGATCATCGACAAGTTTGTACTTGGGGTTCCGAATCTTGGAATCCAAAGTGGAAAGTATCTGGTGCATCCTCTTTAGATCGCTGTCTTCCTGTTTCGGCTGCAGGTGAGAGCCTTCGGTAGCTGGTCCTCTCAATTTCCATTTTAGAAAGGGAAGTTCCACTTCGTTGTCCTGAGGAACTGGGTGGATATCTTTTAGAACATCTTTGGATAAATCTTCTGTTCGTAAACTTCCATCGGACGGTTTTTCAACATGGTGATCGTGTTGCTCTTTGCGAGGTTGTTTGCTTGGTTCCTGCAAAGAAGATGTTTTGCCACTAGTCCCCGGTTTACTTTTTGCACCATGGTCATGGGCAAAACCCCTAAGTTGGAGCGGAGTATTTGGAACATTTAGAGATAAACGATACATCTCTGGGTTGTAATTTGATGGCACTGAAGAGGTGTTGTTCACGATAAGGCCATCTTTGCTCAAATCAAGAACTCTCTGGCGCCGAATATTGTTTTCAATTCTCAGCAAGCCTCGGTCTAAGCCGTGTACTGTAATCGCCTTATCCCTATTGTCTTGAGCCTTGGAGACATTGACTGTTAGGATTGAGGTTTTTGCAGTTTCCAGGAGACCGAACCAAGTTTGGTCGTCCGAGATTGTCAGATCGCCGGCTGTGATGCAACAGTCGTTATCCACGTTGCAGTTCATATCTTTTAAACATGTTGACGACACAAGGTCTTTGAACAACTAAAGTAATGCTTAGGTTAGATCATTAACTTAACCAAGTATATTTGTAGCAGATCTTTAAGCTTTCGGGTACCTACGGAGAGCGGTACACAGTCTTTTACTGCGAAGAAAAAGAGACGACTGTGTGGATCAACAACTTTCAATACCTCAGGACCACCGGCTATAGTGACTGTCTTCTGGGTAATTGTTGGTGATAGCAAGTCATCGAGTGTAGCGCGGGAATATGAAATGATCGTATCTGCCCAAAATATTAGCGTTTATGGTAATTTTATGGAGTACCACAGCTTTGCCCGTGGGGTTTACCATTTCCTGCAAATAGCATCCAAACCTGGGGTACATATACAAGCTTGTTGGTAGTACTTGATGCGCATTTTCTGAGGCACTGGCTACTGTCACGTGCCTTAGTGCTCTGGTTATCGTAGTATGACTGCAGTAAGGTCCTGAGAGGATAGGGAGGTACTGAGTGTTTCAGCTCGGTTCTGTCATGAATTTCATCTTCCACTGAAAAATAGGAAAACGAAAGCCAAGTTGCTGTATAATCAACCTTGTCCTTTTTTGCAGGGTCTTCGGCATCACCCCGAATAGATGTTGAAAGTAAGTAGTGCCCGTTGGGAGTGCTTCTGAGGAGCTCATCGCGCACATTTGCCATAAGTCGAGTAATTACCAAGCTCATATTCTGGGAGATATGAGGGTCTTCTTCAACCATACGCTACAGGAGAAAATATTAATTATCGATAGTGGTTTTTCACCGAGCAAATAAAGATCACTTACCTGGAATTTAGCGAGGTCCATGAACTGACTTTGAATATGACTTAGGCCTGTCAGCAGCGGATTACTGGCCTTAGAAGTTGTGTGACCTACCGCCAACGAATGAAGCCACTTTCCCCTCCAACAGGCTCACGTGTGCCCTTCAATTCGACAAAGCCGTCATCTTGCTTGTCAGAGTAGGATGTTGCCGCTAGAATGTTCAAATCTTGTGATCGGTGGGAGCTAGCTTTCATTTCAGAACCAGGTCCCTCAAACGTACCTACTGCTAGGTTCGACTGTTTGAATGGTGTGTTGGAATCCTTCAGGCGAAGACTTCGTGGAAAGACAAGGTACCTGTTTCCACGGTACGATCGAGGCCTTTCACCCCTCCGAGTCTGAGCCCTGCTGACACGGAATATATGTTCAGATACTGTATCAGAGTTCGAGTCTCTCCATTCGTCCTCCGAATCCAACAAGGAACGGGATCTTGCTTTTCCGCTGCGAAATCTGTCCTCCCTAGATGGAATTGCAGATTCTGAGTTCCTATTCTCAAATGTAGACCTCCGCGGACCCCGTACGACATGAAACCCCGTAGAACTGCGTCTACGTGGTGAGGAAGTATTTTCAGTATTGTGTCTTACTACCCGTAGGTGATCGTCGTGTTCAGTTGGGTCACGTGGACGTTGAGGAGCGTCGCCTTCGATAGAGGCGCGTCTCTGTGGAGTGGAAATTTCTTCGATAGAAAAAAGACTCTGTGAAGAGGAACTGTTTGCAGTACCGCTCCTCGTCCGTAGAGGATAGTCGTCTTCAATAGAGGCGCGGGTCTGCGGAATAGAAACTTCTTCAATAGAGATGCGTTTCCGCGGCGAGGAACTGTTTTCGATACTGCTCCTCCGTATGGGTAAGGGAGAGTTTTCGACAGAAGTATCACTCTGAGGAGAGGGGTCATCTTTGAAAGAGGTGTGTCTCTGTGGAGTTGATTCGTCTTCGATAGGAGTGTGCCCCCGTGGAGGTGAACCGTCTTCGTCTTCGATATAAGGGCGTCTAGGCATTGCGGATGCAGTGAAAATTTTCGGCGCGGAAGGATATCATCAGAGCGGAGTTGGGCTAAATGCCGACTTCTAGGCTGTCGTGGGAATATATAGGAAGGGTAAATAGGAAGGTCGGCTACACAAGCGGGGTTATGTGCATACAACTCCCGATGTTCTGCATACGCATCAGCACGCCTTTATTGATGGCGCAAAGAACGAGCAAGGGGCTTATGCACTAAAGTGGAGTATTCAGCTGTCGTAGGCTCCTTATGGCTGGAAAAGTCCCCTGTAGCTGAGACCTGCTTCGGCGAGTTAACGTTCCGAGCTCTTCAGCCATGGAAGCCAACCTTCTGGATCGGCAAACCCCCATTGGTTATTCGACCACCCGGTGAACCCACAAATCTAAAAAGAGGTGCTGCACTTTCGTAGATGATGCATGTCAGCCCTCGGGTCATACGTTTACGAGAAGAAGCATTTTACATCACCGTCAGCCTCAGAGCACGTTTTTTTGGTGCAACGTCGCTGTATTCATTCACGCCCGCGACTGTCCCTTCCGCGTGTTACCGGCCACTGTCTTGTAGTTGCCAGCAAGCTCTTTCTGGGTCATATAGGGAAGCAAGGATACGATGTTAAATGCTTGCCCAAGCAAGTGTGGAGACTTCCAAAGCAAGTATAGGCTCTGACGATGTTAACATGGACGGGGAAGCGTAAGTGCTTCAATTCGTGATAGGATATAGTATGCTTGCTTCCTTGACCAATTATGGAAAGATGTCTTGGCAACCAGGAAGACAGTGGTGGCGACAAGGGAAGGGATGAAATTTTCGCTCAGGCAACTAAAGAGGCTTTCTAGGCAAATATAGGCCTTGGTGACACAAGCAGGGGAGGGATACAGGATTCAAACCATGAATAGGAATCAGCCGGGAACAGAAATTAGATGATAGGCGGGAAGTTACGAGTCATTTATAGGTGATAAGCAGAAATACAGTGTACAGACTGGTTTTCGTGGAGTCTGTGTCTCTTAATCGTAAGCGTTTGGACAACCCAAGCCTACGTTGTTTTTCGTGTTCTTGCTCTCACTCTTACTGGATTCTCAGTATACCAGCAACTCCGCCGGATGTACGGTCAGTAGACAGGAAAGCGTAAACAATTGAATAAGCTAAGTGGCGTGCGTAACTGCGTAGAAATTTTGCAGGTAGTGACTCGTCTCCCTTGATGAGAGGTGTGAGGTCGCCCTATCACTAGAAAATACATTCTTGATATATTACTGTTTATATGTTAGTGCTTGACAAGCTACACAACAATCAAACATAAATATTCCGCAGATAACCACGCATTAAAGAAAGCATTTTGCGCTCCCTCAATCTCAAACTCACTATTCTCAGCTGCGTAAGGTGGACAGTCTCGTGCATCGACGCATTGTGTAACGAATCGTCGTGTAGCGTGGCATCGTGTACTACGGCGCTCGTGCGTGCCTCTCTATGTAGCCGAAGAAGCCGTACTCGTAGGTAGCCTAGATGCAACAATGAAAGAAAAGACGTGTGAGTGAGTAGACTGTTAAGTAAACCAGAGTTTTCGGCAGGCTGCGACAAGCGTTGTGATCCCAAAATCTACCATGTGGAGGTGACACAGTTGTTTGCACGTGGACGGAACGGCCAACACCACTTGCAGTCTGCGCTGACCTATATTGTTAGGCCCTAATTCGTCTCACAGCCCCACCCTGAAACCCCTGTGCCCGTTGTCTCTCCATTTGTCCCGCTGAATCTGGTTCAGCACGTCAAACGCGTGTCTCAAGGACGCGTTCCCCGGATAGGTAGCCAGAAGTCCGTGATGACGCGCGAGAGTGAGGGAAGACATCAGCGTGGGGTCGATGGGTACGTGGCGCGGACGCATCCCGTCTCAGTTGTCACGGTCTCGATCAGGGCAGGGTGATTATCGGTCTTTCTTTGTCGATGCCGTTGGTTTGCTCTTCATCGATGTTTGTTGTTGTGTCTCTCGCTTCGCGAAGAAGCAACCACAAGCAGGTGGAAGCCACGACGCCTCATCGCACAAAAGGAAAAAAACCCACCAGGAATCTCACGCCTGAAGACCACAACACACCCGTCGTCATCATCATCAACCCTCTTGCGAGAGTCCCACCAACCGTCGTGTCGTCACACCCAGCCGAAACCAACAAGCTCAGCCATGCGGGGAGCAGTCCGTGCAGGTCCAAGGCAGCAGTCTAGGGACGACGTGGGGGCCAAGTTTCGACTCGTTCTGAGTTTATCTCCGAAGCGTGGAGGGGGAGGCAGCGGAGAGCTTACTGTGCTCGGTAGGTGCTATTGCAGGAACAGCGGGGTGTGACCTATTGAGCGACCCGGAGGTTAGAGGGGTTTCGGACGCTGCCGCATTTGCAGATCGTGTTGGATGGGGTCGCCAATTTCTCAGAGCTGGTGGTGATTGGTAGCGTGTCGCAGGCCGCGAGTCGCGTTACAACTACGAGTCGCTGCTATGAAAGAAGCTTCGACAGCACAGGTACAACCTACGCTTAACCTTACATACCATCGATGCGCCAAAAGTCAAAATCCTCTCGGGCCGGTCCGACGCCTCATTTCAACCTTCTTGTCGCCTGCTCTTCCCCACCAGCCTAAAGCCGACCCCGAGCCCTCGCTGTTTCGCATTGGTTCGTTCGAACATGTCGTCAGCACCGGTCAATCCCGCAACCGGCCCGTCTTCCTCTGCGCGCCGCGACTCCTATACTCCTAGCACTTCTTCCTCTCAGGGCTCCCAGCCCACCAGCACCTCCTCGCCTTCGTCGTCCGAATCGTCATCTGCATCACCTCCGCAGCAGCAACCACTGCCCGTGCGTCCTTCCAAGCCGCCCAAACAGCAGTCCAGGGACCCCTTCGTCTTCGTCAACATCGAGGGCGGCCAGAAGACGCAGTACCCGCCGTGGCGCGACCTGCGCAGCCACGTCCAACTTGCCGTACACGAAAACAAGCGGCGCAAAAGGGATAAGGCGTTGGGGCTGCCGCCGGCTGCCAGGGAAAAGGACAATGACAAAGGTGGTAATGCGAGGGAAGACGAAAGGAGGGAGCAAGAACGACGTCGCGCGAGGCAGCGGGTCGGCCAGCAGCACCACCAGGTGGCCATGCTGCCTCCGCGTGGCGCTACTGTCTGGAGCGTGGGTGCGGGCCGGGCCGACCCGTTCGCTGCCCTGCCGGTCGAGAACTCGGTGTATCTGGACCAGATGATCAAGTACTTCTTCGCCCACTACCCTGGCGCGACGCCGCTGGCCGACGACAACCTCGTCAACAGCGGAAATGAGCGCCTCCGCTCCCGCCTCAACTGGAACAACACGCTGTGGAATCTATTACGACAGGAGGAGACGTCACTGCTGGTGCTGCTGTACGGGATCTCTTTTGTGCGCGACATTGTCTCAAAGACGGAGATCAGCCGCGAGAGCTTGTCGTACATGGGGCGGACGATGGCGGCGGTGCGTGCGAACATGCCACCCGCCGGGGCAGAGGCGAGCCGAGGGCCGGAGAGCATTACCGAGTCCTTTGTTGCTGCTGTAGCGGGATTGGGTGCGGGGACGAGCATTGCGGGCGACTTCTCTGCCTCAAACTCCCACATCAAAGGCATGCACGCTCTGATTGCGGCCCGCGGCGGTATCGATACATTCACCAAGTTCGGCCAACGCACCTTGCTCTGGTGCGAGTTGAACGGTTGTGTCGCGCAGCTCAAGATGCCAATTCTCCGCCCTAAACCCCTCCCCATCAATCTCGGCTTCCCCCTTGGCTTCGAGCGCGCAGTGCAGAAACTCCACGCAGCAACGCTCACGCATCTCCCGTCGCTGGCAGAAACCCCGGTCGGCACGGCCCTATACCGAATCCACATGGTCGGGCTCGCGCTCGCGCCGCCATGGAACACAATCGTCGATCGCGAGGCCATCAGCTGCGTGCTCGACGTCGCAGAGTACGACCTCCTGGGGGAGCTAGTCCGGCTCAACAATTCGAGCGAATGGGCAGCGTACGCGTTCGCGCACTGCGAAGACGAGGCTTCATTCCCAAGCGCAAGCGCCGACACGGCTAGGACGGCGCCCCCCGCCCCCGACCCCGCCGACCTCGTCTACGCCGCCGTGGCGCAGGCCGCACAGCTCTACATCTGGGGCGTTCTCAGCGACGTGCGCATCGACTCGGCCGCGAAAGGGATGTTCACGCGGCAGCTGCGCGCTCTGCTCAGCGTGCCGGACCTGCTGCAGCGGTGGCTGGACGCGGGCGCGGGCCTGCCCGCTCTGGCCTGGATGCTGGGCGTGGGGTGGTCGGTTGCGCGGAAGCATCGGCGCGGCGAGGCGCTCACGGCGTGGTATGAGGCGCTGTTGGGGAGTGTGGCGTCCACTGTCTGGGACATGCTTGGCAGCGTGGACAGGTTGATGGCGGAGTTTCCGTATTCGGACGAGTTCTGGAAAGAGATGTGGAGGCTGGCTAACCGGTGGGGCGCTCTGGATGGTGGTGCTGGTGGGGGTGCTGATGGGGGTGCTGGTGGAGGTGCAGTGTGATGGTGGGTGCTGCTGGTGAAGAAGTCGAAAAGGAAAGAGAAAAAGTGAGGACAATGGGCTGCCTGGCTGGCTGGCCGTCCATGGGCGAGCTCACGCTCTCAGCAACAAGAGCAGCCCGAAATCCGACGACCCGCCGCACCCTCGCGTACAGGCAGCATGCCTGCATCCATCCACCCATCCATGCCCGTATGCAGGTACATAATCCGTACACGACAGCGCAGCACGACACAGCACAGCCACCACCACCACAACTACCACCGCGCAAGCAGGGATCCGCGCCTTCCAGATCATTCCAGAACGTTTCGCGTCGTACGGCGATATGCCCACGCACCGGCATACGTATATGCGGCCCTTGTAGCACAGCAGTATGCAGCACGGCAGGCAGTATGGAGCTGCTGCGCAGCTGCGCCACGGGAAAAAGCAGAAAAGTGGGCGAGCGGTGACGGAACGCGCGAGTGTTGTAGGAACGCCAATACCGCGCACGAGTACGCGTGCGTCTGCTGGAATTGGACATGCCAGCTACATGAAAAGCTCCGCTCGAATCGCCGCCTTGTGAGCGCGCAAAGAGCTAGGCGTAGCCGAACGAGGCGATGGGCTGGAGGTGGGTTGTAGAGGAAGAGAGGGAAGGGGGAGAGGGCGATAGCAGTAAGTGTCCATGTGTTATATATACACTGTGATTTGAGATAGCCTATATACCCCTTCTACGCCGTTCGTATATATATATATAGATACCGTCGCTGCCGCTTTACCTATAGTAGTATATGTATAGACGCGTTGTCTAGCATGCTGGCTGTGGGCTGGTGGTATGTATAGCAGGTTCTATGCACGGCGGAAGCTGCCTACCTCTGCGTGTGGTGGTGTAGGCAGGCGGACGCAGGATATACCGTTCCGCACACAGTAGTATAGACAGCCAGCAACAACAAAGACGAAAGATGCGACGACAACGACCTTGAACAAGGACAAAGCACAAGCAACCAGCGCGCTTGCAAGTGCGCCATGCGTAGTCAACAATGCTGTTGTTAAGCTTCAGTCGACCTGTTGCTGCACAACGCGATGGTCGCGGACGTATATCTGCAGCGCGCTGGCCTGGTTGGAAGCGCACTACACACAGATGCAGAACGACAGAGACAACACAACCATGTCCAACAACGACTCTGCAAACATGTCGAACGACAACCAACAACAGCAGACGACCGAGCAACAACAACAGCCCGAACAACAGCAAGAAGCCGAGATCCGCGGCCTACAAGCCGCCAACCGCGCCCTCGTCGCCGAGAACGTGACCTTCCGCGAGGAGATCTACGGTCTCCTGCACGGCGAGCAGCCAGCAGAGACGGCGAACCGCGCCCTGGAAGCGGAGAACGTGCGCCTCCGCGAGGAAATCCACGAGCTCCTCCTCGACGAGCAGCAGCTGCTCGCCGCCCAGCGCGCCGCATCCGGGCGCCGGATGTAGCGGCTCGAAATACGGAACCGCGCGCTCGAGGACCGGGTCCAGGGCGTGCAGCAGCGGCTGGAGGACGAGCGCACCGGGTTCTGGATTATTGTCCGTGGGCTGGAGCGCAGGAGCCAAGGGCTACAGGACCAGGTAAGACGCCGTGATGAGCGGGACCGCTTGGTTGCTGAGCTGAGGGAGATGATGGCCGTGCTGGTAAGGGCGGAGCAGGCCGAGCAGCAGGCCGGAGGCGTTGAGATGGATGCGGATGCGCCTGGCGAGGCGGGAGAGGCACCGGCGGAGCGCGAGGGGGATGGTCCGGTTGGTGGTGCTGCCAACGATTTGGAGCTAGACGAGCACGAGGCGGCGGCAATTGCGCAGGCGTTGGAGACGGTGGCGACCATGTTTGGGAACCATAATCGCCTTCGCTGATTTCGTCGCCGGTGATGCCTTCGCCAACTTCATGTCGTGTAGCCTCTGTCTCGTCTTTCTGTACTGATCAAAGACGCCGACTTGTGGCCTCCGCTCTTCGCTCTCCGCAAAGGACGGCCGACCACGAGTCTTTCCCTTTTCCCTTTCTCTTTCGCTGAGCAAACTCGCAGACTCCTTGCGAGGACCAGCCAGGCTACTGTACCTATGCAGTCGTGGCCGAGAGCGGGAGACTGCGCCAGCTATAGAATAGTTAGTTTCTACTAAATGCTAGTGTTAGCAACCAATTTGTGCAATGGGTGGAGTGTGCAGTTTGAAATGTTCTGAGTGATTTAGATATTATGCCGTTTTCATGTGACGATTCAACGTGTAAGCTGTGCCCTTTTCGCTGACCTAGGTACGTCTGTCCTGCCAGCACTCAGGCACTATGTACGGGCGTAAAGCGCGAAACCGCACGATATCAGTGCCCGACGATAGTACCTAGCGATCCGTCGATAGTGGAGAGAGATGATATTGCCTGACGACAGTGGAGAGAGTTTTCGAGCTCGGCCGAAGCCGTCCTTGCAGAAGGATGCTGCAGGCTAGGCAGCAGTGCATATGTACGTCGGCGGGCGCGGGCGCGTGCAGTCTAGAATGCCGGGCAGTCAGTTAGTCGCGTAGTTAGCGGCAAAATGGGCCCGGTTGGCGGCTGTTTGTCTGATCTGATGGTTTGAGCCGCATCTGCTGGGGTGGGGTCGTGTAGGTGGATGGGAGGAGGGCGGGTAAATGGTTGATGGGTGGTTGATGGATGAGAGGTGGGTGGTGGGTGGCTGAAGAGAGGGAGATTTGAGGATATGGGAGATGCATTGGGGATGGAGAGTGAGGGAAAAATGTGTCTGTCTGTCGCGCACCACCCCTCATCAACCTCAGTCCTCAACGAAGCATCCACCCCATCCACCGTCCCTGCGCCGCAGCCTTACGCACCCGGCACGACGCACAGGCACAGGCACAGGCACAACGACAAGCATCACCACCCGCAAGCACCCACGAACCAGCACCAACTACCTACCAGTCAAGACAGCACGCTCTCCTCCCGACAGAGCCTCACCCGTCACCACCCAACCCAGTTAGTCACCACGAAAACCAATCCAATATCCCGCCTCTCGCAAACCCTACCCTACCCACATGTACAATAGCCGTACCAAGGCACCATCGCCGGGCCATCTTACGACTTGACTTCCGTCCGCTAGGCTGTCCGGTGCCGCCTAAAAATAGGCTCTACCTCGGCGCACAACCCCGGACGTGCGTGCGTGCCGGGTGCAAGGTGCAAGGTGCGCGGAATAAGCTTGTTACTTGTTGCTTGCTTAAGCACCAGTCAGTACGGTACGGTACACACGTGTGCGCTGCGCGGGCGTACGTGCAACGGCCTCGATGGCGGGTGCGCCGCCTGCGAGTGCGCCGCTGCCGCCGCCGGCTCAATTCTCAATTGATCCTCCCCATTAATCCCACCCAGACCTCCACGCCTCAGCACACCGTCAGCTTACCTGCCCTGCGGCCTGGCGGCGCGGCCCCGGGCGCACAGGCTCGCATGGGGACCGGCGCCGCTGCTGAGTCACGGCCTTGTCGTGCGATTACCTAGGTGGGTTTTGGGTTCTCGTACCCGCTTGCTGAAGATTTTGCGCTCGCCGTTCGGTACCTAGAGTGAACGGAGGCGCGAGTTGCGAGAGAGGAGACGTCTAGATGGTCCCGGACCTGGGCCCGGACCTGGACCTGCGCCATAGGTAGGAGTACGGAGCAGGCGTGCAGGTACGATAGGTATCGATTCGATTTCGTCACGCCGGCATGTGACACACGGCGTGCGGGCTGTCCCTGCGCGCTGCTGATGCTGATCGGGGATACGCGATGGAGTGGCTGGACCGGGTGGAGCAGCCGCAGCCGCAGCCGCACGCTCGCAGTGGCAGGCTCGCTCCAGCTCCAGCACATCACGTCGTTCGTGGCGGAAGCGTGCATTGATATAAAAAGGGCAGCCGCACCAGCACCAGCAGCAGTAGTAGCACGTTTGCGCCATACCTACCCGCCCACGACCACGACAAGGAAAAACCCGTACCCACGTCCTGTACCTACCTACCTACGCACGCTACGCTCACGACCCACGCCCGAACAACCAAACATGTACATCACAACCGTCATCATGAGCGTGTTCGCGCTGCTCTCGTCCAGCACCAGCACGAACGGCAACACCAACACGAACGGGACGCTCGCCTCGTCATCAGACAGCGCCAACACGCAGACATTCCTCCTCGACAACTTCGTGCTGCACGACCCTAGCGGCGAGCCAGGCAACTACATCCGCACGCTGAACTTTGACGTCAGCGCCGCGGACAGCGCCGACAAGGACGACGACGACAAGGCAAGCAACGACGACGCGAGCGACGCAAAGAACCACGCGCTCGTGCACTGCGCTGCCAGCTGGGATTATCGCATGGATGGGTACCCGAGGGGCTACGTACGTGTTTCCTCAGCCTTGTGCGCGGAATAAGACTTGTGAAGGAAAAGAGGAGAAGGAAAGGATTTCTGGTGCTGATGCTAACCTTGGTGATGTTGTGGATAGGTCCCCTGCAATTCGTCCGAGTGGAACTGGTACGTCTCCTCATGGAAGGAATCGGCGTTCGAGCTCGAGGTGCTGCGCATCTGGGATCCGGAGAACGAGTACGTACATCTATGCCCCCGCCTACCTACCCTATACCCCCCCGCCCTTGGCTGCACAGCCTGTCACACAGCATATTCTTGCAGCGCGCCCAGCTGCACGCATTCCGTTCTTTTTTCGCACGCACGCACGCTAACGCCACACCCCTAAAAATAGACTCCGCGAGTACCACCACCGCTTCGCGCACGTCCGGCTCAGCCAGGACGACGCGGAATGCACGTATGGTGGGTCGGGCGCGTCGAGCTGTGATTGGGGCGCGCTGAACGCGACGGTTTATAATGAGACTGTGAATGCGCTTGTTTAGGGTTGAGGAAATGGGGTGTCTGTTTTAACAAAAGGTGGGGTGTTTTGTGTTGGCTTTGGGTTGGGGTTGGGGCGCTATGGATGGTTGCATGAGTTATGACGGCTACGGATTACTACTACGGGCTACTATGTTTGATGATGGGCTGGGCTGGGTTGGGTTGGTGGTTTTGTTTCTTTTGCATGCATGTAGATATGCTTCTAGACGGCTGGTGTGGTGTGTGTATATACAGACATAGCTAGCTAGCTAATGCGCGGATAAACTTACCATACATACCTATCTTGCTGTCGCAAGCAAGCGATCGTTCCATTGCTGCCTTGCTGGTGCTCTCCCGGCAAACACCTCTC
The DNA here is from genome assembly GCF_010093885.1 of Aplosporella prunicola CBS 121167. Classification (NCBI taxonomy): domain Eukaryota; kingdom Fungi; phylum Ascomycota; class Dothideomycetes; order Botryosphaeriales; family Aplosporellaceae; genus Aplosporella; species Aplosporella prunicola. Next base: position 88,305 of record NW_022983541.1, read on the forward strand.
TCCACACCCTCATCAGCATCCTCCATCCCAACCCTACAGAAAACCCAGACCACCACCCACACAACCCACCCACTACCCCATCGGGGCAGTGCAGTGCAGCCCGTGCAGCCCAGCCCGTGCACCCAGCCGCAAACAAAAGCCCACACGTCACGCTCCCCCACAAATTCCCGTATTCCGTAACCCGCTACAGTATCCAGCCAGCCTGCCGGGCAGCATCACCATCACCACGCTGGGTAGGTACCTACTCCATCTCCTCTTATCTCAGCCGTTGCCGTTCGTGGTGTCACTACAATACGATCTATGGGTAGGAGTCCCTAGCCAGAGGGGTTTGACGGCGCGACGCGGAGCGAGGAGCGAGGAGCGAGGAGCAAGGAGGGAGGTCATCGCCGTCTGTCGCGTGCGTGCGCGTCGGCCCGCGACTCGAGGAACGAACGAGCCCAGGAACGTCCGTCAACGCCATCAACGCCACCAACGCCACCAACGCGGCTGCTGGAGCTAGCTGTCGGAGCTGGAGGCTGGAGGCTGGAGGCTGGGTGGCGCCGTGAACGGACGAGCGGGCGTTCTTGTCACGGCGATGGCGTTCCGGGTGGTCGGGCGTACGGAGTACGGATTATGTAGAGTACTTTTCTTTACGGACGCTTGGACAGCAGGACGGTGGGCGGGAAGAGCAAAGCTTGAAAGCGAAAGCCGGAAGCCAAAAGCGGGAGGCGGGAGTGCGCGACTGGTCAGGGCGTTGGACGGTGCCTTGGACGCACGGACGGACGGACGCTGCCTCCACCACTTGAATCAAAGAACTGACTGTAACTAGGTAGCCAAACGCAACCTCATGTCTTCATACGCACTACTCATGAGTATACCCCATTACACCAGCAAGAAGCCGTATTGACAGTACCTATTGGAAGTCCTCTCCCCACACGTCACGGCCCGAGACAGCGACCCGGTCCTGGAAGCGCGTCGCGTCATGACGTGTTACAACTCAGCACAGCTATCTGCTCGTAGTATTACTTACGGCTTATAGAAGTCCTGGAAGATGGTAAACCTTCTTTTTATGTCTATTTCATTTCCTACCTTACTGATGTTTTCATGTCTCTAAATTTCAAATTATCTCTCCCACGCCGTCGGTGCTTCTTCTGATCCCAGAAACGCCAACAGCTGAATCGCCGCAATGCCATACAAAGCCGTAATATTCGTCGAAACCCACGGCGCCTCCTCTGCCGGCTCGAGCACCAAATGGCGCGGTATGATCTCACTCCTCCACGGCCCAGGCCCATACCCATCACTGCAGAAAAACTCCTCCCAAGCACGCTTTGCCAGACCTGCATCGTCCAGCCTTTTTGCCGCATACGCCGTAAGCCGCGAATGCCCCTGCCGCAGCTGCAACGTCCCAAATCGTGCATCAAACCGCTGGATCTGCTCTTTTGTCGCAGCGCCAAAGTACCGACAGTACTCCAGCCAGGCCCGCTCGAACCTTGTCGGCGTGTCAGTGCCAAAGCTCTCGAGCAGCTCGGCGCAGAGCTCAACGAGGCCGAACATGGCCGACAGATGCGAGACCTGGACTACGCCGTTATTAGCTGGGTCCTGCGGCGGCGGCGAAAGACGTCCGGTGCGCACATTGTACACCGCTTTCCCGGTGACGAAGCCGTTCCTCAGCGCCCCGATCCCGGCCATCGTCGACAACAGTTTGTGCTTCGCCTGCTCCCAGCCCAGTACCCGTCGCTCCCAGGCGATGAACCAGGAGGCAGCGAGGGCGGACCAATCGGTACCGAGGGCGATGGCGACGTCGTCGGGATCCGTGAGATCTTTCCTGCCGTGCCTCTCGACCTTGCGATACGGATCCAAGACCACAAAGCTCTTCTCCGCGTCCAGCGTCTCCAGCATCAACTCCCCCGTCCGCTCGTCCCCGCCCGAGAGGTAGTAAAACGCGCGCCTGTACAGCGCGTTCGATACGCGCACCTGCTTGCAGCTGTCGCTCCAGTGCTGGACGCCGTGGCGGGTGCCGAGGCCCTTCAGCGCACCTAAGTGGTAGACGTCCACTTCAGCAGTGTGTCGGGTCAGCGCTTCGGCGACGCGGTAGACATCCGCCCGCCCGCTGCGCAGGAAGTACAGCCATAACCAGAGGTCGGGCGAGAGCTCCGAGTTGTCCCATGCGTACCCGCCTACGTCGTACCGCCAGCTGTGCCGTGCATCGTCGTAGGTGTGCTGCACGTCGCCGTGGTCCCAGAAACCGTACCAACGCCGGGAGGCTATTTGAGAGTTGTAGAACTGGAAGAGGAAGGAAAGGTTGCTGTCGAGTTGCGCTTCTGTTGGTGTAGGCGGTGTGGATGGCGATGGCGTCCAGTACGTTCCTAAGGCTTCGGTTTGGCGTATGGCCTCCCGCTCAGCGATGAGCACAGGTGGGTTCTGCACGTATGCCGTCAGATGCGCGAAATCCTCAGGGCTCGGTGTATGCTCGACTGCGAACAGAAAGAACTCGTTCGTGCGAGCAATACCAAATGACGTGCCCAGCCCTGGCTCCCAGTCCTCGTAAGTCATCTTCATGGCATCAAGCTGATCGTTATAAGTCTCCTGGCCCAGCCCATCATGGTACTGTCGCAGATCCATCGGCTCCGCCTCCGGACTATACAGCCACGCCGTCACCTGCCCGACCTTCTGCCCTGCATTCCGCACGTCCACCCGCGTGAAATACCGCTCCCAGAAGTGTCGCTGCCCCAGCACCAACCCCCCTCGCGAAGCACCACCAAGATAAACGACCCCACTCGCGCGATTCCCACCGGGGATATTAACCCAGGCACGCCCCTCGCCCGTCCGCTTCCGCACCGTATACCCATCTGGCGAACTTTGCGACAGCGTATAATCATTCCACACCGGAACCCACTTCAGCCGCGCCACGAACTCCGGCTCCCAGGCCCACAGCGCAGGCGCCGGCTTCCCCGCCCTTTGCGCGCGCCGCACGCCCTCGCCCGGATCCTTCCACAGGCCCGTGAGCCCCTGCGGGCTCTCGGCGAGGACGCCGCCGCCCGCGCTCGAGAACCGCACATGTCGGTCATACGCTGCTTCGTCATTCAGGGGCACGTCGAAGCGCACGCCCAGGCCGCGGATGAAGGCGCGGGTGGCGTCGCCGTCGAAGACGATGCTGTGCGCGATGCGGATGTGGTGCGAGTTTGCGTGGAGGTAGAGGCGCAGCGTGAAGGGCAGCCAGGGGGCGAGGGGAGCTGCGTTTTCGGTGGTAGGGAGTTCATGGTGTTTGCCTCTCAGGGCGACGACAGCGCGGACGGGCCCGGCCTGCTCGACCACGGCGTCGTGGACTTCGCCGCGGAACTCGTGGATGTGCGGGCGCGGGCCTGGCGCTGTTTCGTCTTGCAGCGAGGTCTGCGACAGGAGGACTAGGCGCCCGTTTTCGGCTACGGTTTTGCCTGCCGCTGTGCTGCTGATACGCTGGATGATGCTCGCGCCGGCCTTAGGTATAACAACGCTGATTTTGCCCGTGCTGACACTGATAGCTTCGTCGCTCGAGCTGACGACGATGGAGGGTTCGTCTCTCGACCTCGCGGCTGTGTCTGGTTCCGGGGGCTTGTTCTCTGCATAGATGCAAAAGCCGTCTCCCGCGCTCTTCTCCAGCGCAGGCACGGCATGGGCGGTCCACTTGAGCGAGCCATCGGGCCAGCACGCCGTCGGCCACGACTGCAGCGGAATGGAAATGGCAGTGCCGCCGTTGCTTGCGCATGTAAACGCCGTGAGGCCGAAGTGGTGCTTGCCGCGTGCCCAGGGGACGCCGAAGGTGGCGCCGTGGGTGGCGGGGGAGGTGGTGGGGAGGGGGACTATGCTGACGGCGTCGGCAGCAGTGCGAGCGTTTGGCATGTTAGGCTGCTTGAACACGCTAGTCTGGTGTTAGCAGTCTTTAGAGGCTCAGGATGATCTAGAGTCAAGCTTTTGGCACGGTGTAGGTAGAGGTGCCTGACCTGCGAGCTTCACTGTGGGGTAGCGAGCTTGGGTGCTTGGCATCGCGTCTTTGCGGGGGGCGATGGCATCATGCGTGCGCTGCCCCTCTTGCCGGATGGGGCGTTTGCGCCGCTGAAGCGAGCCGTTTTGGGCGTGTTAGATGGCTTCTTGATGGGTTGTGGGGGTATTTTCCACCCGTATGGCACCATTGATAGCATTATTGCGTTTCGTGGACGCTATTGGTTGGGCTGGGATGAAGAGATGGGCTTGCTGTGGCAATGGGTTAGTCACTGTGCGTAAGAATGTTGTACTGATCAAACAAATATATAGCAGCATCGTCAGTTCGGCATCAGTTATTTGACGTCTTGCCTTGACCGCGTTTCATATCTTCAGAATGGCTTCCCGGCCTCCAGATCACAACATACACGAAAAAAATGGAAGCCGCACAGTGGCTACGGAAGTTCCCCTCTCTGGGCGGAGCAGCGACCTCGTCGAGACCAAACAAACCCTCTCCCCTTACCGCTTACTGCCGTGGCTACGCTCGAAACACGCCGTATATCTAGACAGCATTGCGACCGAAAAAAGCGTCTTCGACGACCCCGAGCTCGCCGCATTCTACCACCCACGCGCCGACTACGAGAACCTGCACCGCTTCGACCCATCCTTCCGCTGGACCTACCGAGAAGAGCTATCGGTAGTGCGCAAAACAGACGTCAACATCTTCCTCTGGACACTAGTCATGTTCTTCGCGCTCAACATCGACCGGGGCAACCTGTCCAACGCCGTGGCCGACAACCTGCTCGACGACATACACATCACGACCAACGACTACAACAACGCGCAGAACCTGTACCGGGCAGGCTTTCTGCTGGCCGAAATCCCCTCCCAGATGCTCGGCAAGAAGCTGGGCCCCGACCGCTGGATCCCCGCCCAGATCGTGCTCTGGAGCATCGCGTCGGGCGCGCAGTTCTTCATGCGCGGCCGCGCGGCCTTCTTTGCGTGCCGCTTCTTCATCGGCATCTTCATGGGCGGCTTCATCCCCGACGCCGTGCTCTACCTGTCGTATTTTTACAAGACGAACGAAATGGCGCTCCGCCTCGCGCTGTTCTGGTTCACGGATGCGATGGCCGGCGTCATTGCCTCGTTCCTCGCGTACGGCGTGCTGCACATGCGCGGCGTCGCGGGCCGCGCGGGCTGGCGCTGGCTGTTCCTCATCGAAGCGCTCATCAGCCTCGGCGTCGGGGCGCTGAGCTTCGCGTTCCTAGTGCCTGGGCCGACGCAGACGGCGAAAACGTGGGTATTCCGGAACGGGTACTTCAGTGCGCGCGAAGAAAAGGTCATCGTAAACAGGGTGCTGCGCGACGACCCCTCAAAGGGCGACATGCACAACCGACAGGCCATCACACTGCCCATGCTCGTCCGCAGCCTCGCCGACTACGACCTCTGGCCCGTGTACGCGATAGGCGTCCTGTTCGAGATCCCCGCCGCGCCGCCAAAAGCCTACCTCTCGCTGACGCTGAAAGCGCTGGGCTTCTCGACGTTCGAGACGACGCTGCTCGGCATCCCGGCCACGGTGCTCGCCGCCCTGACCATGCTGCTGGCGACGCACCTCGCCGAGCGCTGCGGCCAGATCGCGCTCGTTGGCCTGCTGGCCCAGGCGTGGGTCCTGCCGCTGCTGGTGCTCGAGTACACGTCCGCGGGCACGCTGCCCTACTGGGGGCAGTACGGCGCCCTGCTCGTGCTCCTCGCCATGCCGTCCCTGCATGCCGCGCAGGTGGGCTGGTGCTCGCGGCTGAGCGGCACGGTGCGCACGCGGGCGGTGGGTGCCGCCGTGTACAACATCACCGTCCAACTATCGGGCATCGCGTCGTCAAACATCTATCGCGCGGACGACAAGCCGCTGTATCGCCGCGGGAATAGAGAGCTTATTGCCATCAATGTCGCGGCGATGGTGGCGTATGCGCTTGCGAAAGGGTATTATCTTTGCCGGAACAGGCACAAGCTGCGCCGCTGGAACGGTATGAGTAAGAGGGAGCAGCAGCACTATTTGGCGACGACAGCGGATCAGGGGAATAAGCGGCTGGACTTTTTGTTTGATTCTTGATTTGGTAGTTTTGCAATCTCCGAGTCAAGATTGGCGGTTCACATGGTTCCGCTCAGTGAAGCCGTCCTGCGTGCGTACGTACAGTGTAGCAGCAGGCAACTGTGGCGACGAAAAAAAGACCCTCGAATGAAAACTAAGCTAGCCATTGTGGAAACACCTACTAGACTAGTACACCTGCCGTCCAAGACTCTAACATCTAAAACTTAATCTCAAACGTTAACACTAGCCTGCCTGCACTATCCACCCAAACGACATCCCCAACCTCCAACCTGCACAAGATGTGTCTCCCCTTCGCCGTAGCCGCTCTCCGTTTTCCGCAGAGCGTACGGCGGACCCCGGCGGCCAATCCCGTCGAACCCCCGCTGCCCGAATCCCCCACCGGGTGGGTCTTCGTTTCCATCAAAAGCCAGCAAACTCCTCAAAACCATTCCCAAGCCCAAACCCAACGGCAGCAGTACCAGAGCCGTGCCTTGCACTGCTTATTTCCACGTTTCTCTCCCGCTCAGACTTCTGCTTTTTACGCCGCCTGTCACGGCAATGGAAGGCCTAGCACCTGCAGCTTCTATTTATGATACGAGTTGTCTAGGAAGCCTATAGCGCTGAGACGAGTCTGTGTAGCTGTTTGGAATGGCTGCTCGTAAGCCGTGTCTTGGTTCCGTGTAACAACAGCCTTGCCGGCTGTGCGGCTGTTTGAACGCTGCAGTGAGCTTCGCGTGGAAAAGTAGATCTATCACCACGACGCGAAGGGGACGTCTGAACCGGCGTTTCCCCAAGGTGAGGCGCGGTAGTAGAGTGAGTTCGTTCAAGCGCTCTCTGCCACGCAGAGGAGCACCAGCTTATCCGTCTACCCTTGGTCCTACCCCCTCCCCCGTCGACTGTGCCTCCCGATCTCCTACCCGACCGCACAGTCCCGCAACCCCAGCAACCTCGCACGCTTCACACGCTTCGCTGGCCGCGCGGCAGTTGTCACTTCACACGCGTTAATGCATTTGCTGCGAGCTGCACTGCGCCGCGGGACGAGGATAGAAACAAAAGCAATCTTTATGCGCGCCGCAGGGACGCGACGGGGATGCAAGGTGCGGCGTAGTTGCGTATTGTGGGCCACGGGCTGTGATTTGCTGAGAGCGAGGGGCTGAGGGGAGGGCGGTACGCGCTGAGGGGGGGGGTATATACCTAGGTGTGTGGGTTTGCGGTGTGGTGGTGGTTGTGCTTCAGACAACAAACAAGACTTGCAGAACCATCTCCCCTACATCTTTACATGCTACCTAACTTACACGACCACGTTCGATCCAACTAGACCACAATGGCCGACTTCGCCTGGAACAAAGCCGAGGAGGGCCTGTCCGTGATCGACGAAGGCGAGGCGCCTCTCGCAGAGTACGCTTTACTTCCATCAGCATTCCCCGGAAATCGATATCGCCATGGGCGCGTTTTCGGAGCAGTGGAAGCCGCGCGGCTTCACTGTCAAGAATTTCCAGGAGGGGCTGCCCGTTGCGGGCTTTGATGGGGGGCCCGTGGGCGAGAAGGTGAGTTTGAGTTCTTTGGGGGGTTGAGATCGACACGCTGCGTTTTAGCTCGTCCCGGATTTGTCGTCCGTCTTTAATGATCCGAGGGAGCGTGTCGAGTCGATTCCCGCTAATCATATGCAGATGTGTAGGTTCTCGGGGCGTGAGGATCCGGGCTATCAGAAGGTTTCGAAGGAGCTGAAGATGTTGGTGGAAAGTTCGGCGCGTCGTTAGCTAGACTTTTCCATTTTTCGTTTGGTTGATATGGAATAAGAAGGCAGAACTGGGGATAGTGACGTAGCTTCTAAATTGAACAGCTACTTGGCATTTTCTGTGATGTAAACCACAAACCCAGATTTATCTTCCTGTGTGCGTGAATGATTGCAGGAGAGGAAGCTTTAACTCCCTAGTTGAACGATTCAAAATACGCTTTAAAAAGAACATGTAGTACGGCCTGTCATGGAAACTGAGGGTACTGATCACAAGCTGGGCAGAATTAGCAGTAGAAATCGACGGTAAAGGTTGGTGAATGGATCCTAATAGGCCTTCGGGCTAATCTAGTAACAACTCAGATTGTTCGAGATGCCTGTCCAAGGTGTCCCGCGAGAGAGAAATTGCTAGCAAGGTTGTTGGCACGGTTGGTATTCCGGAGGTGCGGAGTCAAAGAAGTGCGGAGCCCGGTCTGCGGCAAGCGGGCAACGCTGACATAACACTTTCTCTCGTCCGTGCGCGCACGCCGCCAGGCCGCACGGTGCAAAAAAGATTTGCTGCACCTTCAACACCCGCAAAACTCCTCGCCAACGCCATCTTCAATCTCGCGCTTTGTGATACAAAAAGCAAAAGGACACCCGGCACCTAAGTGTGTCCGTATCTCTCGAGAACAAAAAATATTGACATGGACGAGATTCGAACTCGTGCAGGTTTCCCTAGTAGAATGCTGACTGTCTGCGACAGTTAAGGACGTGCCTTGAGTCTACCGCCATAACCACTCGGCCACCATGCCTGATTAGTCATCATAACATTGTGAGATACAAATTTTTAAATATATACAGCGTGGTCACGTCCCAGCACACTTTCAATCTGTTGTCTTGAAGCTTAGTTTAACCAACACCTGCGACAGTTAAAACTTCCAGCACTAGACTTCCGTCTCTGATTTTCATTCCTTCTTCGCTCTCAAAACAGAACCTTAAATATCCACGACCATCGCCTCCCTAACAACCTCATCCCTCAGCGTCAGGCCTTGCACCAAAGCCGCATTAACAAACAGCACCTGCTCTCTCCGCCCAAAAACCAACCCCCCAAAAAACGCCCCCAGCAAACGTACCAACCCCCACACGCTCCCCTTAGCAGCAACAACACGCTCCCAAGCCCCCTGCAGCGCATCAAACGCCGCCCTTTCCACGCCCCTGCCAGCATGACAGTGCCCAAAAACATGCACTTTCGGCCTATGCCTCAAGCGCCAGAGTTCCTGCCCTAATAACGCGCAGCCGAACCCGTCGCAGTCGAGATGGCCCTGTGGCGGACCGTGCGTGACCAGGACGTCGAGGCCCTCGGGGACTGTGTCCCGCCAGATGTCCTGAGTGCGTGTGTACTGGAACGCGCCGTTGCCGTGGCGTGGCGTGTGCGGACTGCCCCAGACGGTGACCTCGCGCTCGCCGCAGACAAGTGTCGCGCCGCTGCGGCAAAGGTACGTGACCCGGCCCCAGGCGAGCGCCGCGCGCTGTTCAGCAGCGTCGTGCGCGTGCGCGTGCGCAGGTGCAGTGCCGTCTTTGCGCGCGTCGAGCAGCACGTCGTGGTTCCCGGCCACGAGGACGATGTGCTTATAGCTCTGCGCGTTGAGCCAGTCCAGCGCGGTCTGGATTTCGGCAAACGTGCCTGTGTTTGTGAGATCGCCTGCGTGGATCAAGATGTCCCCGTCTGGGAGCGCGGGGCGGTGGTTGTGCGTGTCTGAGATCAGGACGAGGGTGAGCGGGTTTGAAGGCGCGGGAGCTGCGCGCGCGGGATGGAGCTCGTAGAGCGCTTTTGCGAGGGTGAGGGTGGGTTGTTTGCGGAGGAGCTCGAGGCGGGTGGGGGGGCAGCGGTGCAGAATCGGTGTTAGGTCCATTGTCGTGGTTTGTTATGGGGATTGGCTGGTGGGAGGTGGGAAGTGTGGATGAGGTTGGTTTGAAGGGATGACCTGGATGAGCTTTTATGCTGTGCTGCTGCCTACTTGGTAAGTTGGTGAAGCGGCGGTACCGAGAATGCCAGGCCATGGTTCGTGGGTGGATAAGTAGCATCTACAGTTCTGTCCCTGGAAGACGCCAGCAGTCGGATCATCTCCAAGCCACAAATACTATGTTATTTTGACACGCGCATCCAGACGTTGGAAGCCCTGAGTGAAGCGGACAGCCTCCGGGTCGTCTCTGCGTGCGAACGGACAACACCGCGACAAGACCAACAACTGCTCCGCAGCAGCAGGAACAAAGAGTAGCATCCAGGAAGCTATCGCGTATCCTGTATTCTACTCAGTAGCAGCGACAAAAAAGGCCAAAACCACGTTAGCCAGCATCGAAACCGGGGTGCGGCGCAGAGGAATTTATCCAAGCAAGACGACTAGAGTGCATCCATGGACCGAGATCATCGAGATGAGTACACGCGAGGTAAGGGATCGTGTTTGAAACGAAGGAGACTGTGTCTAGTGCAGGAGGCAGTGTTTTGTTGCAGGCACCGAGGGGAGATACGGAAAAGCACGAATTTACGTATTCGCGTGATGACGTAGCCAGCACGACCCGGGCAACGACCACCACTTCTATTCTAGGGTCTGTGCTGCAATGCGACGGTTGTCCAGGGCAAATGACTTAAATGGGGAGAGATAGGATGCCTGAGAAATGCAATCAATGTCGACTGTGTTAAATGTTCAAAGCTACACCGCGTTGTTTAGCCATCTCGCCTTTTAATTTTGCATCACTGTTCTGAATAGAGCTCAGCAATAAGTGACTAGTAATGATTTTAATTCTTCAACGTGAGGCCTCCCGTTTATGCCCAATTTGTAGCAAAACTCCCCGCCCAACAAAAGAAACCCGATGTCTAGAAAGTGCGAAAGCTGCAAGCAAACAACAAAAGAAATAAAAAAAACAACGCGCCGTTCCCCAGAACTAGACACAAGCGCCTACCCAGCAAGGCTCTCCCGGCTACTTACCATACCATACCGGCCCTCTTCCAAACCCGGCGATTTCTGCACCCGCTGTATAGCTCTCATAAGCTGGCCAGGATGCACAACGGCAAAAACCACAACAACCGAAAGCATCAGCCCAGCATCAAGGACATACATGAACGCCTCATGGGTAGCGACCGTGCCATCACCGCCCTGGACAAACTCGACAATGCGGTACAGATTGCGGACGAAGATTAAGCCGCTGGTAGCATAAAGCGCCCACATATGGCGCTGCCAGCGGACTTGCGGATGCCTCGACAGGGGCGTCGGGGTGCGATTAAGGCGGACATGGAAGAGGCCCGCGATCAGCAGGAAGAAGACGAATGCGACTTCCTGGAACACGAGGCCGTATGTGACGATCTTGACGCCCTTGGCCGCACCGTCCGCGCTCGCTTGCATGGCGGAGCCCATGATCTGCGCGACAAAGCTGCCGACGTCGATCACGATGTAGAGTTTGGTGAGCCAGGTGGTGCGGATGAGCGAGAGTTTGTGCGCGTCTAGGTTGCGGATGATCCGCCCCAGTGTCATGTAGATCGTGCAGGCCAGGAACGGGGGCGAGGCCAGCAGCAGCATCATTTGTAGCAGGTAGGGCCCGCTGGACCGGATGTGGTCATGTGCTTTTATCCGCCCCCAGTAGCCGCCGGCTTCACCTGCGCTGCGTGTTAGCTGTGCTGGTGATGCGGGACTGTTTGTGAGGTGGACGTACCGGCACACCCGAGTATCAAGGGTATGAAGAACCAGGAGCGAAGGTAGATCATCCATCCAGAATGGACTGTTCCGCCAATAGCGAAGAGGATCAGAAACGCCCATCCTGCCGTCGCCGAGGGGTTGTATTTGTAGAAGTCGAATGGCGCCTCGCCGCGAGGAAAAACAGCCGAGTGATGATCCATTTCGCCAAGTAGCAGGTTTTAGAACGACAGAAGAGAGCGAGAGTATCGAATTAGCAATGTAGTGGCTGTTCGTGGGGTTTTAAATAGCAGATGCGAGCATCGCCCTTCGCGAATACGTAAAATGCATTTTCCGTATAAAATTCCGAGGCCGCCGAGGCGGAGCGCCACATTGGTGGTTTTGGACAACATTAGCGTTTCATCTATTTTAGGGGTGATTAACGCTCGGAAATGAGTTTCATCGCCCTCGATGTTTAGGAGAAGGTGGGGTGGGCGAGGCGTCGCTGTAGCCGCTTTGTTTGCCTTGTCGCCTCGTTTGTCCTGGAAGGGAATAGGCCCGAACAGACGGTTTGCGATTTACGGAACGCTTTGAGATGGTCGTTTTGAAGGTGTTGAGCACGGCGCGCTGTGCTGTGTAGTGGGGCTTGTGGTTGAGGTTCAGGCTTGTGCATATGTCTCCGATGCCGTACGGTTTTCAGTGATCGCTGCGTGCGCGAGGAAATACTTGTTGATGGGAGTTCGTATCCATGCTTCTTGCCCAAATACCCCCGCTGAAGACGCGCGTTGATTGTGGTTGTGGCGAAGTGATGGAGCTGAGTGGACAAAGGATCCTTCACTGAGGGAGTGACCGCAAATGTGTCTGCCTCAAGCGACTGCGAAACCACACAGCCGATCAACCAACATGTAAAGTTGTCGTGAAGCTTACCATAAATGCAACGGAATGTTTAAACAACTCATGCCAGACCTCACTCTCTCGTGGGTCCCTGTTTTTTCCCCAACAACACTGAGCAGCAGCCACGGCCAGCAGAGTCAAGCCCACATCATCGTCTCGTCTCCCCTCTTCACTGTCGCAGGACGAACAAGAGAAACCCAAATCAGGCACTCAGACTCACCACAATCATCACTGTCACTACTGCACCACCGAAGCCTCATCATCCTCACAACCAAGCGGCAGCAGAATCACATGCACCGCTTCAAACAGTTATCCGAAAAGCTCCTCATCCCTCCACACCACCAGCCGGTATCTCCCCCCTCGAAACGCAACACATACTCAAACACACAACTCCTCGGGCCACTGACAAACAGCCAGCTAGCTCAACTCCATTCATCTCTATGAAGGGAAAGATGCCTCCTCCGTGCGTGTTTTTCACAGATAGTATGACCGTTCCATCAACCCCCGATACTACGCCTACTCTTGCGACATCGGCGGTCTGGCGCGCTTTGTAAAACCAGTACGAGACGTCGCGAAGAAAGCTGTGCGTCAAGGGTGCGGTATCTCCAAGGTCCTGGTCCAGGTCCCTTGCGGCAAAAGCGCTTGCTCCGACTAGACCTGGAGCAGTGTCTTTGTCACTGGTGGCTCCAAGAGCTCTGGTTCTCATGCGAAGGACCTTGTAGGGGGGCGTGACAGTAAGGGCGCGGCTGCGCGCATTGCGATGACGTGGATGTATGGCCGTGGATAGAAGGGCTCGGAGGTGTTGAGGAGAGGAGTACGTCGCGAGTGAGGAGCGGAAGAGATCTGGTGTTGAGAGCCTGGTGAAGGTGGTCAGTGAGCTTGTGTGCTATTGGAAGCCTTGTGGCCAAGGATTCGCGCGCGACGGGATTGAAGACTTGCCTATGTGGGCGGGCCTCTTGTGAGGAGTGAGGACGTGCCGTTGGCCAGTGATGCGCGGGTTGCGGCGCCGTGTGTATCTGACCTGGAAGCGGAAGGGTTGGAAAATGAGGTATTCTAGAGCGGAGGGGATGTGTTTTTGGAGGCCTGAGGAAGGTTGCTGGAGCCTGTGTGGTGTTGTGGTCAAAACCTGGTCTCGGCTGCGTAGGTTGCGCGCAGCTACCCGGAGAAGTAGGATGTCGCTCGCATTGCAGGTGCAACCCACAAGGATGCGTGCTCGAAGGCTCTCCCATTTGTCCGCCTTGTTGGACCTAATCTCTGCTGTCTGTTTAGGCGAGGATATTTATCCAAGGCAAGCCAGGTTGGATCCACGTTGTCCAGGTCGATATCCAAAGTTGGTCGGTCTTTCGTATCAACACTGACAAATCACAGTGTGGAAAGCCAATGAGGCACCTCTACAATGAACAGGAAAAGTGAGAGGAAAGTAAAGAGCAATCAGTCGTCAATTCGCGCATTGGATAGCTAGTTTAGAATCGCAAGGCCTTCATCCATGACCATCTCAGAAAATCACGTCATTCCATTATGACGCCTCCACCCATGTGTTGCCCACCACAAATACTCAGTAGCTGCACTCAGGGATGTAGCGATCGGGACAAGTAGGATCGTGGTTTTGGAGAACTCCGGCATACTTGTACTCCATCCCGCACAGCGTGGTGAAGTAGGCATGCGAGGTGAACCAGATATAGCTGCACGTCTTCTCTGACCAGCCGTCGTATTGACCACGACACATTTCAGGTCCGGAAATGGCCTCAGTGGCACCGTATGGAAAGGCTTTAGGGTTCTTGAAGAGCGGCTTGTAGTACCTGCGTGGAGAGTGTGGTCAGCGGGAAACACGGGAATGAGATATAGTGGACAGAAGAAGATGGCAGAGATTTGCGACATACAGATACTTCTTTAAGAGAGTGGCTCCCATAGTGTACATGGCCCAAGAGACGGTATCGCCGACATTCCTGCAGGATGCTGCCGGTGCCACATCGACATAATCTCTGTTGATGCCACCATGACGGAAAGCACGAGGACACAAGATGATAGTCGCAGAACCATCACCGTTCATAGTGAACGTGGCCACGCTGAATTCACCACAAGCTTTCTTCTGGCCATCGTCGGGGGCGATCGTGATGCGCTCGAGGAGAGTGTTGCCTTCGCCCTCGGGGAAGTATCTGCCCGACCAAGGTCCCGACATGTCCTGGAGGATAGAATGGACGAGGTCGTTCGCGTCCATTGCAAAGTACCTGTCGAACATATCCTTGTTGATGCTGTCCATACCTGCGTGGGCGAGGGCCATAGCATCGTTGATGCCGTCGCGGACTTGCTGCAGTTGTTGCTGGCTGAATCCCTTGCGGATGCGGGGCTGACCCTTCTTCAAGGGCTCCTCGACATCGGGGTTATCCAGGTCGGTGACAAGGATGGACGGGTCAGCGACGCGGATGGACAGGGCGCCAGCAGTGACAGCGTCGGACTGGACACCGGAAGTGACAAGGTCGGACAGGGTACCGGAAGTGAGCGAGCCGGCAGTGAAGGGGACAGACAGAGCAGTGCCCATGAACAGGACGAAGCTGAGGAGAGCGAAGAGGCTCTTCATCGCGAAGAGAGTCTTCATGGTGATGACTTGGTTGGCAGTGGGTTGCGAACGAGTATGGAAAGACGGAAGGGCGTTTGACGGTGGCTCTGGTCAACGAGAGGGAGAAGCGGAGTGGTGGGGTAGGTGTCGCGGGGGAAGGAGGACCTTGTATGGACCCTGCCAAGCCTTTAGGCGAAGGTAGGTGGTGAAATTGGTCAACAGTGAGGAGCGGCTGCTAGTGAGTGCCAAGGTAACTGCAGAAGACGGCCTGCCTGAACCATTTTAGTGAATGCAGAGCTCATGCAGAGAATCGGTCACCATGAAGCAGCCCTGACTGTATGAAGTTGTAGTAGCGAATCATCAAGCCTATGTGATGGACTTTTATGTTTTATGTGTACTCATGGCTGCCATACATACCCCTTGGGGGATTGCAGGGGGTATCTGGGTGCACATAGTGAAGACGGAGGTAAACGTTTTAAGGAGTTGAATGAAACATCCCTTCTAAGATAATCATGCATCAATTAGATGCAGATACGTAAATTTATATGCTTGTGTCAGCCAGGATCACTCCGATAACTCTCGTTTATCAGCCTCATTATTTAGTTGTTACACAACAGCCTTACCCCTGCACTACTCATTTACCACTACTAAAGAGAAAACGT